>NC_038252.2:3556472-3760641 GCF_000004515.6 Glycine max | reverse complement strand
AAATAAATTATAGTGAAATTCAACATACTTAATAAGTTTAAAAAGAACAAGTGTTCATTAAAAATATAATATTTAAGATTATTTTTCAATTTTAATATTTATATATTTATTTCACTACTAAAAATCTTTAAAATAGATAATTTTATTTATGTACATTTATTTTTTAAAAGATATTGCATCATTATTATTTGAATGAATAAAAAATTACAATAAAATTTAATATACTTAATGTTTAAGATAAAATTAACTCAATTAAAAACATAATTAATCAACTTTCTCATTAATAATATTATTATATTTAACATAATACAAAATATTTTAAAATATATATATATATATATATATATATATATATATAATTTAAAACAACCCATGCAACACACGGGTTAAAAGTCTAATTTAACAATAAAAAATCGCATACTAACATATACCCGTGTACATGACTCTTGTTGATGTTGAAAAGGACTTTGTGAATTGTGAGTTTCGTTTGTTATTAGATGATTAAGGCTGTCTAATTTTTTACGAGGGTGCAAGTATTATGTTTATGAAAGAAAATCCTGTTTTAATTAGGTTGTAATAATAGGTGACACTTTTTTTTTTTTAAGAAAGACAAAATTTTAAGAAGGTAAATAGTTACATATTTAAGACTTATTAAATTCAACATTAGTTCTTTGTGTAACCTAGAACCATTAGGTTTTGGAGATATAGTACGAGACTCTTAAGGACTTTAATTTTTCAAGTTCTATGGTCATTGTGGTCACACTATGAACATGTATGTTGAATTCCTTATTATCCTTAATAGGATGGGTCATGCATGAAATAATGAGTTTAGATACATGATCATAAAGACAGACTTCTTAGTTGTTATTCACCTGATTAAACAGTAGTCACCTTTGTTCATCCGTTCACAACGATAGTTGCATCTATTAGGTTACTTTTGGTCTTCCAATGTGATATTTGTATCGTCCACATTTTGCGGGAAGTGAATGTTTGCGCTAATATTCTCACAAAGAAGGGAGCTTCCACTAGTGTGTCATTGGTCACATTAGAACTTTACATCGATAATGTTTTACCTTGTGTAATAGTTGATGGCACAATTTTTGTAAACTTGTTGTAATTATGCTCTCTTCTTTTCTTCATTACTAAAAAATAGATCACTAATTAGTGTAAAACAATTTCGTACTAGTTAATTGATATTTGATAAAAAAAATTCTGATTATGATATTTGCACGAAGTTATCTTTGACAAAAGTTTTGATTAATATTTATTCTGGGACCCTGAGTGCACACAAGATATATATTTTCTTTTCAACATGATTTATTTCGTTAGACATTTTTTCACTTTATAAGAAATAAAACATGAATGGAATGTTGGGTATGCATGTGTTAGACCAAACGTTGGTTACCATTAGAAAAGTTGTGGACTATAGTTTTTCTAGTTTTAAAGCAGGTAAGGTAAATTTAAATTCTCATAAATATTTATGTCTAACCTTTATTAATAAAAATCCTACATTAAGAAGAAAAGTCTTGGACGAAATCCAATAAGTACTTGAGACAACACGTAAATAAGGAATATCGTAGATTCCTATATTTTTGTTTTTATAATAGTAACTCTTATTCAAGTTTTAATTGTCTAACCATCCTACGGTTGGCCATGATAGACAAAAGAATAAAGAAAGAAATTGCTCAAGAGTAGCAAGTCTTACTATTATTTGGTTGAAGTGGAATTCAAAGTTTCTGCATTCCTGATGCTTTGTGTGGGCTGGTTAAGCACTAATGCAATAGCTTAACAAAATTCTGGTATGCCTCTTTAAATTTCACTTGCAAGACAATTAGATGTTGTGTAAGTTTCAAATATAATTATATTATGAAAGCGTTGGAAGAATTTACACCTAAATGCACACTTTCGAGGAGGCAGAAAATTCATACCCTTTCTTGAAGGATCACACGTTTACCATGATCCAATATAAGGTTTTAGACACAGTTGTATAGTTGTAGGGATATTAAACAATGCTCCAAATTCTACATAGGCACGAGCCAACAAAAATATAAAAAGGGGTTTTAATGGAAGGAAATAAAAAAGGAGAAGGGTCAATAGAGAAGAGTTGTCATAAACAACTAGACAATGGAGTCTAACTAAGTTGCCAATAGGAAACTCGAAGCCTAAGTTTCATAATTTGAACTTATTAGCACACATGTCAAATAAAGTTTTTTTTTTTCCCATTTTTTAACTTCCAAATTTATTCCAACCATACCAAAATCAATGGTAACATTAAATTATAAAAAGTTTATAACATGATTAGGACCTTTCGAATTGTTCTTAAAAAAAGTAAAAATCAATTATAATAGAAGTGATATGCTAGTCACACTTGTCTTCTACTATTCACAACATTGATTTTAAAGTAACACCAAAAAAAATTCACATGCACACATACATACATTAGTGTAAAAGTAACTACACCCTGTAGTTTCAACATCAATTATTCTACAGGCTGCACCCTTAAACAACAAAACAAAAGTGTGTCGTTTTAGTTGTCTCTTCAATGACACAGTACCCAGTCTTTGAAAGAAGATACCAGTGTAACACGAGACAGCTGAAAATGAAAATGGACCTTTCTTGCTACCAAGTCACTTCAGCCAAGTATACATTAGTTGAGTATGGAATAATATACCTGAATCAGTTTCAATATGAATCTCCTCCAAAAAAGTAAAAAAGAAAGAAAGAAAAAGGAACATTTTATTGAACTTAGAAAACGTGTGTAAATATATACATTCAGAATTTACAAAGGAAAGATATTTCAAATTTACACGCCTATTCACTACTTTCTCCCAAAGTCCAACTCAGACATCAGCATCTTTTAACTACTAACAAACAAAATTAGTAACAGAACTAGGGAGTTATGTGCAAAAGGTCATCTGATAAACTCTTCACAACCCTCAAAATGACTAGAACAACATGGTTAGTTCAAAGTTCAAACATTGAGATTTGAGACCATCACCTAGCTGATGAGTCACCAAGGGAAACAGAAGCCAGAGATGATGCCCAAACCCGGGCACTCCTCACCCTTTCATGAAAGTTCCTGGTCTTGTATAGTCTTAGCTTGGTCCAAATCCTCTTGACATCAATTACATTAAGAACACGTTCCATCACCTCGCCAAATATTTGCATGTTCAAATGAGAAGCATAGGAAGTCCAGAATTCTTTGAGACGTGACATAATCGTGGGCAATACAAATAGAATAATCCTTAAACAGAAAAACAATATAGATAATGCCAAGTAAGGTTCCCTGTTAAATATTTCTTTGAGGGAGAAGCCCTTCATAGTTGAATGTTCATCACTCATCAAATTGCTCAGTTGACCAACAACAGCATTGTCCTTGGCTTCTAATCCTGAGATGAGACATGGTAAGGTCATTATCATTTATCACTCATTGGAGTTTGAAAAACTATGTAAATATGGCTTTCTTTTTTCAACACATTATAAACTCCAGGCTATCAAATCACAATAAGGTGAAAAATGGTGGTCCAGGAAATTCCCCCAGAAATTACAAACAAGATTCGGGATATGCTTACCTGTGTTTCTCTCATAAAATTCTACAAGGAAGTTAAGAATTTTTGGACCATGATATCTCACCCTAGATGTCTGATTCACCAGTAAGATTGCAGGTAAGCTATGGATTCCATATTTTGAATATAAGCTACAGGAAAAAACACATGAACATTAAGACATTTATGAAGTTTGCCGAATTGATTATGCCATATTCTACAAATTCTAGGTACACACTACAAAGTAGCATAACATGCCACCAAAGAATCTACTTCAACATTAGTTCATGGAATAGCCTGTCAAATGCAAGCTGAGGCACTGTTGAACAAAGAATGGACCTAACTACTAAAACTAACATATGAACCCTAAAGTATGTATGTGGCTTACATATAAGGAAATAAAATTCATAATTATCTAGATACTATAGAACCCAAGGATATATGGCTTCAAAACCTGGGCAAAGCAGATGATTGCTCAAGTGCTACATGTTGTACTTGAGGAAACATGGAACTAAGAATCTCAAATTCAGGAAGCATTCTGCATGATAAAGGACACCAGGAAGCATAGAAGAGTATAGAAATGTATCCAACCCTCTTTCTGCCAGACAAAACCCCTTCTATGAAATTCCCATCCACCTGAACAAATCAAAACAATATATAAAATACAAGACTCCAGAATATGCATAATGATACAAATTAACTAAATGAATAACCAAATCTGCAAAACAAATCAATTTTCAAATTAATGAACTATCAGCTTCGATTATAAGGTTCAAAGAAAAATAAGCATTTTCAGGAAACTCTAAAACACAACGACACATTGGAATCAAAGCCAAAAACCATTACTGACCCAGACACAATCTGTGCATTATCTTGCATTAATGGGGTAAATTGAGTTTCAACATCCCTTCAAAAGGAGGCTGTTAAGTCATGTGATTCTTCTTACTATTTTGCATCAACTTAACTACCAATAAAATAAACTGCAATATTTTCAGAATTGGCACACATCAAGTAATGCTACACGGGCCATTTAAACTGGTTTTGTAGACAGTTCTACTTGCACACAAACAGACAGACAAAAGAAAAATCTTAGCAGAAAGGCAAGCTGCTGAAAGAAAACACAAACATAATAATAAAGAAAGACACATTTGAAGTTGGCATTGAGGTACAGTAGCAGGACAAAGCTGTTCTAAATTCCTTTAATCAGACACATAGGTACATTATTTAGAGAATACAAGTTGAGAGAGGATTCTGTCAAAAGTTGATAACTATCAATCAAAGAGGAAATTTTCTAACAATAAGCATTCCCTCTACATTATTTTGTTCTTTATGATAAGAGAGATATCATGTCTCGTACTGTTTTCTGACCAGTTTTTGCCTATAAAAGGGATGCTCTCACTACTGTTTTAATACTCCAAAAAATATCTTCTCCTCTCTCTTCCTGGATTTCTCTACTTTCTTTATACATTTCCACTTGCTAGTTTTGATACCAAAATTAATTCATGATGAGCCTATTAAATCTTAGGGGACTTGCGCATCATGCGCAGAAGTCCTTGTGTGTGACTATATTTTCAGGGTAGGTGATTAAGCTCTATGAGTCGGAGAACTGGTTGAGGTTCGTGATCATAAAGTTCATGTGATTCATAAGATCGTGGTTCATGATTTGGCCTACCTAGATCAACATTTTTTTTTTCTTTATTTGGGGGGAAGGGGGTATGAGACAGTGCAAGATTCTAAACGGATGAAAGTTAGAATGAGATTAAAATTTAACAAATTAAAGTAAAATCAATATTCGCACTACATGCAAACTGTTACTTGTGATTGTTAGATGCATAAAATCAAATTAATAATATAAGTCTTAAGTTGACTTCAGTCTATGAAAAGAGCCCATCCATTTAAAATCGTTTTGCTTTTAAAATTAAAATTGGAAAGTGATTACCATAGTCTAAATTCTTATCAGTAGGATATAGCCCAATCACACAGTTAAATCTCAGCCACCCATGTAAAATTTAGAGTTTGCTTGGTATCACCTTAACATTGGGGATTAGGGATGAGTTTTTCATACAATGTTTCGTATATATTTCATCCATAAATTTTTCACCCTTATTTTAAAATTAAAATTTTCTTATTCTTTTTAACCAGTTGCAAAGATGCATTTTTCTTTACAAATATGAGGTTATAAGGTCTTCTCCTTATTCTCAATATTTTAGTTTTCAAGACCAGCAAAAATATCAGCAGAGCAGGCAATAAAAGTAACATATCTGGTTTCACACAATGGAAATCTCACACCAAGGGGAAAGACTGAATGAAATTGATAACCATTAAATGAGCTATAAGCCATTAAAACTTAAAGGGGAAATAAAAGTGAAAATTCAAAGTACACAGTGATTAAGGTTTTTAGCAGAAGCATTTATTCATAAGAACAAACAGAATCACTTATGACAAATATGAAGACTTCTAACACTCAGTTTGGTAACCTGAGCTTCACCAGGTAAACTTAACAAATAATGAGCAAGGAACAAACTATAGGTTATATATATAAATGGACTTTGCATTACATCCCAGTCTAACTACAAGCTTAGAAGTTATCACTTATCACATTTCCAAACATATAACCTAAGGAAATGAAAACTAAGTTAAGAGACATTGACTTTATCGACAATGTTAGTTTCTTTTTACACCCTCAAAAATTAGAATCAGGAAAAAATATTAAAATATCATCTATTTTGATATTTTCTTAACTGTAAACGGCATACTGTTTTTGTTTTTGCTGATAAATTATGAAACAACAGGAGAAACTAAATTGGAGACATTATTTGGGCGTGTCTGCAGTTGCAGTGCAAATGACTTGTTTGAAATCATAAGAATGTCATCTCTTTCCATTAGGTAAGTAATTATTGTCATTCAAAAGATTTCACAGGGATTATTTCCTACAAGAGATTTTGATGATAAGTGTCTCATCTTGCATTCAGAAGATCCTCAAGGAGATAATATAATAGTATTTGCGGAGTTAAATAACACATTACATTTACATGACATATCATCTGTAAAACACTGCAATGTTAAAACTGAGCATTTAATGCAATCTCTCATCAACACTATAATTTCGCCCTGTTTGGATAAACTTCATACTAATAGGAGAAGAAAAATAAGAAGATAAAATGCATTGAGCTCCTCCATAAGCTAAAATCATCTTATACACCTTGGTTTTTAGTGAAGTTTAATGAAAACAACTTCTATGAAAGTTTAATACATAAGTTGATTTTAACTTATTCAAGAAACTTAATTCATTTTACCTATTTTCTTTCTCCTGTAAACACTTATGGAGAACTTTATCGATCAAAACATTTAAAACAAGTAAACTCTATTGATAGACTGAAAGGATCACTCCCTTGTAGATTGTTGCGGAGGGAATCACATGGATGCATTTTAGTACAAGTAAAATCAATCAATTAGACCTCAGTTTTCAGTCTGCTAAAAACAATATAATTTCTTTTTTGCTTATCTAGATGCCTAGGATTGGACCACAGAACAATTCCTAGGAAGGACTCAATTAGATCCCCAATCCTAAACTCACAACAACTACTTTTCTAACTAGCCCTGATACGTATTATATCAATATAGCCAAAAGCAAAAATAGACAAGATTTAATGTAGTCCAAACATATTGATATTTTCCCTTCTGTACAATGCTAATGGAAATTTTCTGGGACCATGACATCACAATGAATTCCTTCAGTTGATTTGAATTGGAAAAAGCAGTTCTAACAAACATATATCAACAAAATAGAAAAGAAAATTATCCCAACACACTATCCTTCAAAACTATACCCTCAAAATTTCCTTCATAATCACAAATTTCCCAAAATGATTCCCACATAGTTTGGCATTAGATGGTAGCCAAACACAACACCTAATGTTCCGATTCCCCATTTTCAAATTACCATACCAGAGCCTTATTCTTCAAACGAGGACACTCATGAATCGAAACAACATCAATCACAAGTGAAGAAGCATTGGCATAAAGCAAGAAGCCATGATAAAATCACAGACATCAATCATATCAAGGAATAAAAACAAAACCCCACAATCAAAATCACATAAAAGAACAGAAGAACACTTTAAAAAAGATAATTTTTGAAGGGACAGTGATAGAGAAAGGCACCTGAAGAGGAGGGTCAGGGGAGGTGGCAAGGGAGCACTGAGATTGAAGTTCATAGAGAAAGGAAGCAGAAGGTGGAAAAGGAGAGGAATAACTATAAGAAGATGGTAGAAGAGAGAAACAAGTGATGAAGAGAAGTAGAAGAAGTGAAGTGGCCATTGAAGGTTGTAGAAGCTAATAAGGGTATGTTATTATATTCTATTATATATATATGTAGAAAGAAACACAACACAAACCAACGGGTTTAAAGGAAAATAAGAAACGTGAGATGTTGTTTGTTTGTGCTATGTTGTTGTCTCTTATGGTGTCTGTGTCTTTAGATTGAATAGTATCTGGTACTGTTGATGGTGTGGAGTGGCATATACTCTGGAGGTTGGGGATGGCTCGTGTAGTGGGTAAAGAAAATGGCTAAGTTGGGTTTGGTTTGGTTTGGTACGCTGATTCTAACACAAGGAAGTAGTAAGAACTAAGAAGGAACCAATTTTCAAAGTTGCTACTACTTTTCCAACTCATTTCACTGAACAATGTCGCACAAAAAGGGTCTACTTTTCTTTCCTTGTTTTAAAAACAAACCATTTAACTTGCCGACATTAAAAAAAGTCTTATTATTCGGATTTAGATCCTCTCTGAATATATTTCTCTTCAGCTCTTCTTTATTAGTTTTGTATATGTTTGATTTCCAGTTAAAATTGTTGTGACATACATTTTAATATAATCCAACGGATAAAAATAAAAGCAAAGATATGATTTTTCATTTAAGTATTTTCATCTTAAACTTACTTTTTCACTTGATTTCCAAATATGTTCTCTCTCTCATCCATGTAAAAAAATTTGTGCGTTTTTCGCATTCTTAAGTTTGAAATTGTCAAGTTTTGGCTTGGGAACCTACAATCACGATCCATACGTTATAGATATAATGATAATATTTTTTACATCAGTTATATATATATATATATATATATATATATATATATATATAATTAATTAATTTAACATTTTTTATATCAATTATACATATATAATCGATGTAAAAAGTTATACACATATGTTAAAATATTTAAACCTTATTCGAGATAAAAAAAATCATATATTTTAATTTTACGATGACAAAAGGTATACAAATTTTTTTTGCAAGGATAAAATCCAAATATTTTTAATTTTATGAGGACGAAAAATATATCTTAACTTTTTAACTTTTAATTATGTATCCTTGCTTCTCTTTTTTTTTTGTTGGAGAGGTAAGAGGGTAAGAGAGGATTCAAATACTCAAGATTATGTTGTATTTCAATTCAACTTTTTTTATTAACTAAAAAATTTATTTGATTATATGATAAATAAATTTTTTAAGTATTTTTTAACAGTTTTTGAAAGATTATTTAAAGTAGTAAGTAACATTTTTTAAAACACTAATTTCTAATTTTTTATATTTTATTCTCTTTTTATCCTTAAAATATATATTTAATTTTCTTATTATCCTTTTTAAATATATTATTTTATATTTTTCAACTATTTCAACCATTTCAATTATTAATTTTACATACCACTTTTGATTTAATAAGCTAACCTTATTATTCTTATGGTTGGTAATGGAATATGTTATGTTTCTGTATATTCAGATTTAATGAAAGAGAAATGACCAGAACATATTATTTTTAAGGTTTACCCAACGATAAAACAACTAAACCCACAATAAAAAGAAATATTTTTTATTAGTTTTTATAAAGCAAAAGAAAAAGTACATATGTTAACAAAAAGACCAAGGCTAAACTTTTTTGCACTCCCACTATTGTTTCTTGTTGCATCTCATGACATTCTGGGAAGCACAGTCCACTTAAAATTATCTTAAACCTCACTCACTGTTGGATCAACTAGTCTTGCATATTCTCTCACTCGTCTTTTTAAATATATTCTTTTATCATTTATTAAAATATAATAAAAAATATTAAACTTTACGAGACTTGCATGATATTTAATAAGTCTCACTCATAATTATGTTATTTTTAATAAATTTTAAAAAATATTAATTATTAATAAATGTATTAATAGTACCCTCTTAAAGAAAATAGTACCCTACTTATATTGATATTCCCTTTGATAATAATTTTAAGAGATGTAATACGCTTATAACAATTTATAGTTTGTGATTTTGTGAAACTTTATTTTTTGTGGCTATTTATCTCCATTATTATCATATGTAATAAATTATGTGTAAGGAAAAAACAGACACATAAAGAATATTATATAAATTGTTGTATAGGTAACATTTTTCTAATTTTAATACCTGCAGTTTATCTTGTTAGGTACCTAAGTATTTCTTAAAAAAAAATTATTACACTCATTAATGTTGTGTACTTTTACCTAATTATAAAAAATTAATGAATATAAAAATATTGATAAATAAGTATAAATTTCATAAATTTATTTATTTTTAATTGGAAGATAGATATAATAGAAGTCAAGTTTCATAAATTTTATTTTTTAAATTTATTTATATGTATGCATGGGTATGAGACAAGTAAATATTATGGTAGTTGTACTTAGATGCATTTTCATCTAATTATCTGAATGAGTACTCATATCTATACTAATTAAATAGATAATTACCTAATCTATCATAAGTAATTTTGCAAGATAAATTGATGAATAAATAAATAAAATAAATGAATAAAAAGGTATTTAATGCAAGTATTTATCAAATACATTACCCATTACCATGTTTGGATAATTGTTTTATAAATTCTATAGGTGAAGAAAATAAAAAAAAATAAAGCTAAAATCAGCTTATATATTATCATGTTAATTTAATAATTTCTTCAAAAGCTAATTTATAACTTTATCTTGTAAAATAATTTATTTCATTTTTTTCTCCCTTTAAGTGTTTATGAAGACCTTTATTCATTTTTTTTCATCCATCAATCAGTGGTTATGTTTGTTTTGCAATATCTTTTAATCTCTCATTAGGTAGAAATAAGCTGGGCCAACCAAGACTTTCATTAAATAGGTCTATCCTATTTTAAAAATTCAAGGCTTAAATTTGACCTATTTGAAAGTCTAGTTTGGTTTATTAACCTATTTTAAGGCATATTTCATATTAGAATTTTTATAAAAGTCTGGGTAACTTCTCTTTATAATAGGCTCATAAACTAGTGAGAAAAACTCTATATAAACCAAAGTATAATCTATAAAAATCAAAATTGTTGTTACTCAATGCATAAGACAAAGGTAAAAATAGGTAAACTAAATTTTATAAGAGTCCAGTCTAGCATATTAATATGATATAAATTTATCATCTTTAAGATAACTTAGTTAAAAAACTTATTTTGTAATAAGCCCTCTAAGTAACATAAATTTGACATTCAAAATATTTTTAAAAGATAAATAAATATATGATTTTGTAATTTTAATAATAATAATAGTAATAACAATACTAAACAAATGATTATAATTTATACAAAATTGACTTAAATAGGTTGGTCTGTTAAACCTGAAAGATTTTTATGACCTAAAGTGTGACGTTTTTAAGCAAATAAGCTTTTATAAGAATCTAAGTCTAACCAATTTTTGAAAAAGCTTAACATGGGCCTGATGTAGGCTAAGTTATTGGATTTGGTCCCACCCCTACCTCTCATGAACTGTGGTTAAATGCCTCTTGCGAAGCGTGAAAGAAGTACTATTGTGTGTTTGTATTAGTTCATTTTATATTTAATTTTTTTGGATAAAAGCTTTACAGAAACTTTTACAACATTGAAAATAACTATAGATAATTACTACAATTGAACTTATGTTAGCTCCAGATTCATTGGACCTCTACTTAAATTCAGAAGTTGCAGTGCACAGTATCAAAGGAAAATTATCTATGCCTTAATTAGGGGATTTTTTTTTATGAGAATTAGGGGATTGGTATTGCTGTATTGTGGAATAAAACAAATCCGACATCCAGATTTAAACCCCACTTGTATCTTTAATTAAGATAAACGAAAACTCTGTTATAAATGTAGTTTAAACCTGGAAGCATTCCCCTACCTTAAATTAAGATGTTATCCTCAATCTTCCCTTAAACTTTTATAAACTAAACATTAATACTCTAGAAATGCAAGTAGATATGAAACTAGATTCATCAAATCCACAAACTGTTAGCTCTAGACTGGGATATTGAGGTTGATCATGTTTATAGATAAGCAAATCGTACTGTGAATACTTTTGCCAAGCTTGGTCTCTACTAAGACCATTAACATATTATTACAAGGAGCCTTAGGTGGCTCATGAAATTCTTGCAGATGTTACAAGAGTCTCTACTCCCTCTTTTAATTCCCTTATAATTTTGTTTTTAGGCATAAACTCCTCTTTATTCTAAAAAGATCAATAGTGCTACGTAATTTGATTTTTTTTTATTAAAAAATATGACAAAAATACATTAATAACATTAAATTTCACATTGTTTAATAAAAAAACACCAATTTAAATTTTTAAGCATTACCTTAAGAGTTTACAATCTTAGAATTATAAGTTTTGAGTCAAACTCAATTTTACAAAATCTTATAAAGTGAAATATATACTCTAATTTAGTAATACCACTAGTCTCCAACATACAAAATCATTTTATATGTGAAGCCTTTTATTGTGTTTGGAGTACATATAACATGAAAACATTAAATACATTTTATTAAATAATACTTTAAAGTATTTAATAGAGAGAAAACATTGAATTTTTATGTTTTTAAGATAATAAATATTTTTTGTTGAATTTTTTAATTTTTTATGATAATTTTTATCATATGTCTTTGAACAAGTATTGGGAAAAACATAACAATAAAGGTAGCATAGACTCATGCATGTGGCCAAAGATAAGGTAATTGGCAAAAAGTCATTTCAGGTATGCATTTGAAATATTTTATTTTATTTTATTATTACTATTTTTAATTCTAAACATCTTCGAAAGAACTTTTCAAAATACAGTTACTTTTTTTTATAAAAAAAAATGTTTATCAAGCATGTTGAAGTCACCACCAATAAAATAAATTGTATTGTACGAAACAACGAATTAGTATTTTTGTTAAAGTAAACAAACATAGCAATATTCCACTCATATTTCACAAAAATATAAGGGTTTGCCGAGAGTGCTTTATTAATATTACTATAATCTTTCTTTTGTGGCCATCCCTGAGCCACAGATTAATGGTGACAAAATTGTTTAATGTGGATGTGGTTGTTGGAGAAGTGATTTATTGTAAGCCGATGTAGTTGGTCATTCTGAAAAATATGTTCATCTAATCATCTTTATATTACTAATAAATAGTACTATCTCTTTTTGCCCGGTGGTTCATGTTTATGGTGTATGATGATGCTATACGTGAAGAGCTTTGGAAAGAGTTGTCTTTTCAAGAAAAATAACTTTGTTCCTTGGTGTCTAGGTGGTTTCCATAAGGTAATCTATGGTTGGGAAAAGGTTGATTGGTGGCTCCAAATTCTCCATCTTTCTCCAAATTCTCCAAATTGCCTTATTTAATGATTGTGCTCTTACAGACCTTGATTGCAAGTGGTCTGATAGAGTTGTGGCTAATAATAAATGGATATGAACCATTCCCAACAATTGTCTTATAAATGTTCCCATGTTGATCACTACAATGACTCTGGTGTGTTTAGCTTCTTTTTTTTTTTTTTCTTTCTTTCTTTAATGTATAATATGCATAAAGATTTCAATATAAGATTTCGTATAGATTATTTAATTTTTTTACTATTAGGCCAGGTCTAGCTAGTAAGTTTGGGTAATTGGCTTTGCCTGCCTCAAATATATACAGAAAAAAAAACTTAAACATCTTTTAGTGAAAACGCCCTACTTAAACAAAAATGGAACAAACATTTATAATGATAATTGAATAAACTAAAAAAACTTGAAAATTGAAGAAGAAAAAGTATATTATTGAAATAGATCGAATTTTGGATCAGATGTTGAAAGTCAATCCACTTCAAATTGAACCCAATTTTATTGTGTATTCAAGATTATTTAATAATTAATTACATTTTCTAGTATTCACGAACTTGAATGAGTTAGAAATCGAAGAAAAAAGAATGAGTTAGGAATTTGATATATTGTGTATTTGTTCTTTGAGTTTTCTATAGTTGCTCTCCGAGAGACTCGTTTTTCACACATTTTATTTAACATGTTTATGGTCATTTTTTGATTATGTTCCAACAATTTTTATGTAACTAAAACTAATTAAATAAATTTTACTTCTTGAATCAATAAAAAAAATTAAAAATTGTGTTCCAAAATCATGGTTTCAGGAGCCTTGAAGATATGATTAGTGAGAACCGTTAAGGAAGCCTGACAATTTTGAGATCAATTAATGAAATAACTCCTCTAGAAATGTGATCATGTCTTTGTTTTGTTTTGAATTTTTTTTAACGAGTGCGATGTTATCTTCAACAAGCCTTATTGTGTGTTTAATTCTGCGTTTCCTACCTCTGGATTCAAGTCAGGTTTAAAGCTACTCTCAGTAGTAGCTTTCACTTCCTTTTTTTTTTCATTTTGATGTGAAAAACAACTCATACTTATGTTAGCAACGTTGAATCAAACACACTGTTAATTAACTGTTGTTCTAACTCAATATAATCATTATATATTTCATGTACATCCTTATTACTTTAAATTCTAAAATAATTTCGTCTTCCTCACTTAGTTGCTCTCCTCATGTCATGTAACTATAGTAGGTGAGAAGCTATATAACTTAACTCAAACATTATTATTCGGATTTGTCACAGATATGTGATTAGAGTTTTATTTCATTTTTTTAAAACTGGCGACTGGTGAGTCATTAGGGACACAAAAGTGCTGTCACCGTTATCCAAAACTTTTATATACGTAAGAAGTATGATTCATGAAAATGATCAAACAAAAAATTATTTCTTGGAGACATTACTACAGTTTTTTTTCTTAACCATTGACAACTTATCAAACACTATTATTTATTGATTTTGACAATAGACATTAAAAATTTATTAACATAGGTTAATCAACATATAATTAAATAGTACTCATATCTAACAAACTTGTGAAAAGCTATCAATGCTTGGGAAAGAGTTATCATCAAAACCTTCAATGAGAAGATTAAATGCATTTAATAGAGTGGAGGCATATCCAATCTATCCTGCTTCTTGTCCAAGTAATTTTGAAGCTAAGAATAAAATCTCCTAATGGAAAAATATAAATTTGTTGAACTTATAACAAAATTAAATTCAAGCACTAGGGACATGGAGGTTGAAAGGTTGATTGATTCAGCCTTTCATGCTTCAAAGATCTATGGCAGTGAATAGTGATAGTTGAAGTCACAACTGACCAGGCCAAATGAACCGATCATACAGAGATCCAGTGTTTCCAATTTTCTACACCAAGTTAGCCCACAAAAGCAGTACAGAATTGCAGGATAGAATCATAGAAAGTTTCTTTATTAGCTTTGCTGAGTCTTCTGAACATTCTCAGCAAGTAACTCTTATGATTGTTATTCTGTTATCACTGATTTTTGGTACAAAGGCTAACTGTACTATTGACCCATCTTGTCAGATACCAATATTTATTTAGGAAAAAAATCATCACTAGCTAATTATCACTAAGCACATTAAAAAGCATAGTAATCAATCAATCATTACAAATATAAGAAGTAAGGACACATGTCTTTTTTAGTACAATTTTTCTAATCACTGCTAATTTTTAATCCTAATCTAAGCATTGTAACTTTCACTCAATTAAAACTAGACTCTAGTTTTTGTTTTTCGTTTGCTTTGGCTGTATTTTTTCTGACTGATAAAAAACTATCACTCAATTAATATCATCCTACACGTGATGTAATAAAAAATCTGATATATTTTAAGAAAAATATCTAACTTAACAGTCTTAATTGAAGAGAAACGTGGAAGAGCAACGTCATCAGCTGTATAGCTGGTACAGCTCGCTTCAATGGAAAAAGATGTGTCACAAATGCAAGATAGATGATAGTGCATAAAAAATAAATAAACAAATATATATATATATATATATATATATGTGTGTGTGTGTGTTTAACTATGACATAATAGGACAAAACTATATACAGTTATAGAGATTTTTCTGACATGCAAATCTTTATTAAGTGGATTACTAAGAAGAAAATTATACTGAAAGATACAAGAAATTGCTTAAGTTTTTTCTTAAATAATATATATTCCAATAAACAATTATAAATTATCGTACCTAATAAATTTATTAATTTTATAATATAAAAATGATTTTTTAATCATGTGGAATGATATTGTGTGATGCATGTAACCGATCTCATCCAATAGATAAGACAGATAAGACGTTATTGTTGTGTTGGTTGAAGGTATAAAAACTTTTATACTCAACAGCGCATGTGCTTGTCATGCCTGCTTACTTTGTGCCGAGCTATGACATGAAATTTACAGCAAAGGAGACAAGGACTTGTGCCCCCACAGATAAGTTGCAAAACCGACCCAAACAATGAACCCCTTCAACTCCACCGAGCAGTTATCTTATCTCCAAATGAGGGTCCCCCACTTTATTATTAAAAACTCTTCAATAATTTAAGATATTTGTCAACTGTAAAAGTTTGTAACCATTTGACTATTTAGCCATCCCTTCATATATTGTGATTATGTTATTATGTCAAATTATAACTCCAAGGAAATAAAACAAATACAATCAAAGAATCTTCTTTGCTTTCTCTCCTTTGCACTTTCCTTCTCCTCCTTGTGATTTTTTGTTTGCATCAAAGGGAGAAACTGGGAGACACAGAAGATGAGAGAGATAATTAGTATTCATATTGGACAAGCTGGAATTCAGGTGGGGAATTCATGCTGGGAGTTGTATTGCCTTGAGCATGGAATTAACCCCGATGGGACCATGCCTAGGTACACTGCCTTATATGATCATTGCTGTATTATGTGTTGTTTACATTAATTATGTATCTTCATGGAATTGGCTTGATTCTTTAGGTCTTTTGAGTTTGGTGTATTTTTTTCACTCAATTTTTGGCCTTGAATAAAAAAAAAAAAGAAGCTTAATTTGATTGATTTTCAACATGATTGTCTTACTTGCTCAATTAGATGTAATCCTTAAACTTGATATATTTTCCAAAGTGCATCTAGGGTCCATTATTTAGCACTCTGCCAAATTGGAAAACTAGGGATATCACTTCAATTTGGATCAACATATTACTACTCTGATCTATAGTTATATGTTTAAATGTAATTCTAGAATCTTATAATGTAACTTTCTCATGTTGTTTCTATCATTGTTTCCCATTAATTGGTTGAGTTATTGTGGAGTACTCTCGGTGGGGTCTTAGACCAAATTCATATTGAATGAATTTTATCATTTTCTAAGCTTATAATTTCTCATTACTCTAAAACTAGAACTTGATTTTTGTTTTGACTTATCCATTCTAATTATTTTTCCTAATAATTGACATTTATATCTGCTTAATTGCAGTGACACCTCTGTTGGCATTGCACACGATGCTTTCAACACCTTCTTCAGCGAGACCGGATTCGGCAAGCATGTGCCAAGGGCTTTATTTGTTGATTTGGAACCTAGTGTTATTGATGAAGTAAGAACTGGTCCTTACAGACAACTCTTTCACCCTGAGCAATTAATTTCTGGCAAAGAAGATGCTGCTAATAACTTTGCAAGGGGACACTACACTGGTAAGTCAATTTTTTCTGATGCAGATAAAAAAATGGCTAATCTCTTCCTTGTTTAGCTGGACAATGCCACTTACTGTGTATCTATGCTGCAGTTGGAAGAGAAATTGTCGAACTATGCCTCGATCGTATCAGAAAATTAGCAGACAATTGCACTGGTTTGCAAGGATTCTTGGTTTTCAATGCTGTTGGCGGTGGTACTGGTTCTGGTTTGGGATCATTGCTGTTGGAACGGTTATCTGTCGATTACGGGAAGAAGTCTAAACTTGGTTTTACCATCTATCCTTCTCCTCAGGTATTTATTTTCTTAAAATCATTGGAAAATAACAAAGAAAGTAAAAAGATCTGTTTGTGGTGCATCAAACAAACACTTGTTAACATCATTCTGTCTTCTGATTTTCCAGTCTTTGATTCAGGACAGTATTCCTGTAGGAAATATATTTCTTGCCTGAGTAATCATATTCAAATGGAAACAATTCCAGTGAAATATAGTAGAATGCCCCCTATTTTATTTTTGAATATTCTAAGATACAATGTAGCATTGCCGCCACAAAGGAAACTACCTAGTAGGCTTAAATTAAAAGAGATACAGATACTTTTTCTCAGTTGTTGCTCAACATGCTCTTGGGATTTCTTGATTTTGTTAACTCATGTTCTATTGTTTGGTTATTAATTGTTTATATGTGCATATTGTTATTGATTATCCATGTGGAATGCCTTTATGGTAGTACTGTTTTTCATTCAGGTATCTACTGCAGTTGTTGAGCCTTACAACAGTGTCCTTTCCACTCATTCTCTTCTTGAGCACACTGATGTGGTTGTGCTTTTGGACAACGAAGCAATATACGATATCTGCAGAAGATCATTAGATATAGAAAGGCCAACTTACACTAACTTGAACCGTCTGATATCTCAAATTATCTCTTCCTTGACCACTTCCCTGAGATTTGATGGTGCGATTAATGTGGACATTACCGAGTTCCAGACTAATCTCGTGCCATATCCTCGTATTCACTTCATGCTTTCATCTTATGCCCCTGTAATATCTGCTGCAAAGGCCTACCATGAGCAGCTATCTGTTCCCGAGATCACCAGCGCTGTTTTTGAACCATCAAGTATGATGGCTAAGTGTGATCCAAGACATGGAAAGTACATGGCATGCTGCCTGATGTATCGCGGAGACGTTGTTCCCAAAGATGTAAATGCAGCTGTTTCAAATATCAAGACAAAGAGAACAGTTCAGTTTGTTGACTGGTAACTAAACTTCCTTGGAGTGTCTTATTATTAGTTATAGTTTAGTATGTGTTCCTTGCCTAATGGTTTTTGTTCCTTCTATTGTAATTCTAACATGATACTTAGTCCAATAATTGCTAGTTTGGGGACATGTTCTTTGGAGTTTTCCATTTTTTCTTGACAAAAAATCTTATAAGGTGATTTTTATGGCAAAATTCAGGTGCCCTACTGGATTCAAGTGTGGTATCAACTACCAGCCTCCAACAGTGGTACCAGCTGGTGATCTTGCCAAGGTGCAGCGGGCGGTTTGTATGATAAGCAACAACACTGCTGTTGCTGAGGTTTTCGCGCGCATTGATTACAAGTTTGACCTCATGTATGCCAAGAGGGCATTTGTTCATTGGTATGTGGGTGAAGGAATGGAAGAAGGTGAATTCTCTGAAGCCCGTGAGGATCTTGCTGCTCTTGAAAAGGACTATGAAGAGGTTGGAGCAGAAGGCGAAGAAGAAGAATAAGAAGAACACGACGATTACTCGAAATAGAGTCAATCATTCATCAACATTTTCACCAGCTACCTTACCTACATCTCCCTTCTTTTCTCTGTCTAATGTCTGTCCTTGTCCATTGAATTTTAAGCATTTTTCTGTTGTGTGCTAGCTCTGTTCTTACTATTGTTTCATGTTAAAGTGTTAAGTGATACAATTGCTTTCCTCATGAGCAGCAATGGTTTATTTGTAAGTTTCAGTGAAAGAGCAAAATAAAGGACAGCGTAGGAATGCTGCAATTTTCATTACTTAAAAAAGAAATCATATGTTTAAAAATATAGCAAAATAAAAATGAGGGACTAAAGAGATAAATTGGCTATATAATGTTTTCTGCAAGTGAAAGGATAGTTAGGATTAGATTTTGCTATAAACTATAATAATGTATATCCAAACTTTCAAATGGTGATTGTCATCTAAACTAGCCAATATATTTCCAATATTAAACCACAGCTCATGTCATATAATAGCATTTCCTACATTCATATTCAATCCAACCAGTTACACCCTCCCATAGTATATCCAGAAACAAACTATCTTGATCAGAAGAAATTCTGTATCACAAAACTAAGTGTTTGAGGAAAGGAAACAAGTTGAAGGTCTGTGGTTCCACTTCTACACTTCCCTGTTATACAACATTGGTAGAAAATATTGTTACATTACATGGTCTTTTTATACACAAACGATCAGGTATATTAATTACAAATTTGAAGGCCTAAGCAGAATTGGAGATTGCAAGCTTTTATCATAAATCAATTCTAGAACTTACCTACTTCGTATATGATTAAAACCCTTTTATTTTATTGTTTTCATTTTAAAGGCAGAAGAAGACTGAAAAATAACTAATGTTGTCATGATAAAAAAAATCCTACCATTTGTATTGAACATTAGTGGAAGACTAGAAGTCCACCATTCCATGAATATTAATTATAATAGTGGTGTTACATAGCATTAAGCAAGCCTCTTTTTGTTGCTGAACAAGTTGCTTGTTTGGTCAAAAAAATTTGACTCCTATGCCTTTGCAGGCTCCGCCCGAGCAATTCCTTTATGTTTAATCTAAGACCATACCTGAGACCAGGTTCAGACGTAATTTGTCTCCACTCATGTTCTGTAGTGTCATGTATCTATCAAATTTGACCTATCCTACAAAATAAATGTGAGTGGCTTATCCTTCACAACAAATATTTTTAGGTTGAATTTATTTTTTAGATTCAATTTGCTCCCTTATTTTTTTCGTATTTAATTAGATTTTCTAATTTTTAAAATCAATTTAATTTGATTTTATTGTTTAAATTTGATCATCGATGTTAAGAAATCATACTTTGTGGCGGTTTAAAATCATCACTAAGTGATTTTAAACTACCATAAAATATATATTTAATAACCCCTTCAATCTATTGTATACGGCATGACCAAATTGAATCGTTTTAAAAATTAGATGATCAAAGTGAACTCAAAAAAATTTAGAGGATGAAATCAAATCTAAACAGTAAATTAGTGGGGGAAAACTAATTTAATCATATTTTTATTGCTTTTCTTTTGTAAATATGGTGCTGAGTTATTCCTTGTAAGCATGCCTTTAAGAAAAGTTCTTTATTCTTTGCTAGTCTCTCATGCTGACGAGTTTTGGTCTATAGAAATTTTCACATCATTTTTTATACTTCCCATGGGGTTTGTCTTTTCCTCCAACTCATAAGGCCAACAGACATTATTCTTAGATTTAAACAACCACTGTCTAGGTTTTGCACTTACTCCAGAGTTTTAGTAATTGGTAATATCTAGATGGTTGTTTTAGAGTGCTAGTCTTGATAGCTAAGTCTCAATGCATTCTTCACTAGCCCAATGTAAGAGAAGTGAGGATAAGGATTAAGAAAAGTGGAGTATTAAAAAAGGGAGATTCTGGGTCCACAAGACTGAGCAAGATGTTTCCTTATCCTTGGATGTGATGGGTAATTTAATCTTAGTCCTATCACTAATCTCCAAAGTAATTAAATAAAGACTCCAAAGTTAATCATTTCTATGATGGTTCACCAGCTAAGGTTTGGGACAAGAGAATGAGACAAGTTTATGTATCCATAATTGATTGGGTAAATAACCATATAGCCAAAACAGATTACCAAAAGGCATGAGTTATGCAAAAGCATTGGACCAAAATCTGAGAAGATACGGAAGCATATTTTTCATTAATTATTAATAACAAAGCAAGCAAGCATATATAGTACTTGTCCCTTTCATGTATGAAGGAAATTAATGTGCGTGATTTCTACTGTTTATCCATGTAAATCAACGTGAATAGTTATTTTGATTTTTTTTCTCTAAGATTCAAGATTCCAATTTGCTTACTTTGCCTCCAAAGTCTAGATTTTCACACTGACATATTCCTAGAAAGTAGACTGTGATACAAAAAAGACTTGAAGATTTACTTTTGACATTTAGGATGTGAAAAAGAGGAACATAAGTGCTCAGACTTTTTACATAATAAGGATTGAAAAAGAGCTTTCACAAAATGCAACTCATGGATCTTCCTGCTGACAATTAAGCAGTTAGGAAAACAAAATTATATCTCACCAAAGCTATATATATGTTTTAGTAATATTTCAATTAGATCACACACCCCTCCCTCGAATTTTCAATAATAGCAAAATAAATAGGACTAATGACATTGAGAAGGAACAATTGCAGGATCATTTAGACCTTCAAGTTTAACAGAACATTGAGCATAAGGGTGGAAGATCCCAGAGAGTATCATTGGAGTCCTGAACAGTTTCCATGTACTCTTGCACCCCATTAATTGCATAGAGTGAAGCTGATATTTGTCTTTCAACTTTCATTCTTTCAAATTCTGAAAGCTCCAAGTCAGCTGCATTAGTGAGGAGGCCATCATCAATCTTTGGTATATCCAATATTTGAGCAATAGGAAAACGATCAAAGACAGTTCCAAAGCCCCATGAAGCATTGGATTGATGACCTGACTCAAACTCCTCCCTGCAATTGCTCAAATCTGGTTTATAAGCATCATCAAACAGATTCGAACTTCGAGTATTTGCGGTAGAAAGAGACTTATCATTCTTGTCATTGCCATTGCTTGAATTACTACTAGTACTAGTACTAGTACTAGTACTAGTACTAGTACAAGTGCTAGCACTTCTAGTAGTGGTAACTTTTGGAGCAGGTGCATTATTTGCATTAGCATTAGTATCTTCCTGTTTTTTTACACCTTTTCTGTTGTTAAGAAGATTTCGAATTCGAGAAGCAAGAGGGGAATCCAAGGACACATGAGTGATGAAGTTGGTGCGAGTGTTTGATCCGCGAAGAAGGCACGCAGCTTCATCGTAGGCTCTTGCTGCTTCCTCAGCTGTCTCAAATGTGCCAAGCCACATTCTTATCTTCTGAGTTGTGTCTTTGATCTCAGCAACCCATCTCCCTGAAGGCCTTTGTCTCACTCCAACAAATTTGTTGGTGTTGTTGCTTCTGCTTCTCCCTTTCAACTTTCCTCCTTTGGTGATTGCAATACCTGATTTCTGTTGCTGCAGGTTTGGTTGTTGGAATTGAATTTCCATCACAATTTTATTGAACAAAATGGTGTGTTAGTGGGAGAAGTTATGATGAAGGTATATGTCAAGAAGAGACAAGAGGAGCAGAAAGTGTTTTAGCTCTCACAATGTTGATGAAAAGCTGGATATTACTTAATTTTCATGTTGTTTGCAAGCTGTGAGAATCTATATATATGTGTATGAAAAAAGGTGCCTAACTTTTCAGCAAGCAAGTGGGATTAATATATTATATGCACATCTTCAAATCAGTATCCTTAGGAATATTAATTAGCAACACCATCCTTCAAATTCAATATCCCCTTTACTTTTTGAACAGAATGGCCGCGCTTATGTGTGTTTTTGTGGGCATTGCATCATTGAAAGAGTCAAGCCTTAGTTTGAAAGTATGCACCAAAAAGAATCAATTTAATGTAGCTTTATTCGTACTTCTAATCTTTTTTTTCCTTAATACTAGTATTTAATGTAGTTTCAGCTAGCCATACTCCTATCTTTCTTTCTTTTTCTTCTCAAAAGCATTATGTTTCTAAACAAACAGGAAAAATAAAATTAACTAAAAGCCTACATTCTAAATTCCAACAATACCTCTCCCCATGCCCTAAAATGACTACATTTTTTGCTTTTGATTATAGAATTTTCTCATAAGGTAAAATATGATTAATGTCTATTTATTTATTTATTTATATCTATATCAAGTATTGTTTAACAATTACCAGATAAATCGTACTATAGTCTATAGGTCCATACGCATGAAAAAAAAAATTAAAAAAGTCAATTTCTTAAATAAAAATCAAAACTTTAAGTGATTAATCTTTAACTTCTAATCATAAAAAATACTTTGTATTAACCCAATAAACAAACAAATCCTAATAAGTGTGTCATAAATTTATTTATTTTAGATCAAAAAGACTAAAATCTTCATTTTAAAATTTAAGGACCAATTTAACATATAATATTTTAACAAATTAATTACATCTCTTAAATAGAGAGACAGAAGAAACCAATTTAATGAGAAAATTAAATTTAGATAATTCTTTTAAACCAATACAACCTGTTAAAAAGCATAAGAGAGTAACAAGTATTGTATTATTACTTTCCTACATCTTCAAACGGTCATAAAATCACACCTTAGGTCAACATCCGATTTGGTGAAGTATCCTAAGGGCTACCTAGATAAAAACCAACAGTGTAAAAAAAAAAAGGAAATAAGAAACTATGCTTTAGAGAGACTGAGAATACCAAGTCCTTGTTCTCATTCTTCCCCACATTCTGCTAAGTCAAACAGTTGAAAGTATGGTAGTGAAGGCATGAATGGTTGCCACTTGGAGGCTCCAAAATGATCCTTCAGATGCACCCATAAACTAAGAGATCATTAAAGCCATGCTTAGCACTACCTCACCTATATATGTAGCTAATATTAATAATATATTAAAGATTCATGCATATATTATATCTTATAATATCGTGCGTGCTGCGTTTGTTGTAAGTTGTACCCCTCTTCTCACGTCACCCAGGGCATTTTGTTCCCCTCTATTATGTTTTATTAATAGATTCTTCTTCATCATGTTTCAACCAATTCCGAGTTTTTGATTTGTGTGACATTGTCCTTGTCTACTTTGTTAATTGATTGAGAAAGACAATTAGCTAATATTGGCTAACCTAAAACAACTATTCAGTCTAAGTTAATCCTCGAACGGTTTTCCTTTTTTCATGCTTATTTTTTAATTATGAAATTATGAAATTTGAAAATAATTAAATATTGCATGCCACTAGAAGTTTACAATGGATCTCACGTTAAACAGGAATGAAGATATGGGGAAAAAGACACAAGTTTGTTGTATTAAATAAATTAGCAACCCAATATGGTAATGTTATCTTGGAAAATCTTTCCGAGATCAAGTTTATGAAAGCATTTATCATAATGACGATAATAGTTCATTAATCATGTTAGCAATAATTGTGTCCTTTAGCGTAGCTTGAAAATTTATTATTATAAAGCAAAAGGTACGTAAAGAGATATTAAGCTTCGTCAATTTGAATAGTATGGTAACTTTTGGTACTGATTTGAATATTGTGGTATCAATAATAACAACTCAATAAGTTTAAATAATAAGTTAAATTGTAATTTTTATCCTTCTAATTTCTTAAATTCATAATTTTGATTCTCTTAAATTTTAATTATAACATTTGATCACTTAGTCTTATAAATTGATAATTTTGATTCTGATGATAAATTATTAATAAATAATTCTGATTAATTGAGTTATTAACTTAATTATAAATTAATTAAAATCATTAATTATTAAAAAATAATAAAAATTATTAATCCTAATTTTCCACAACATTGTACTCCTCTTCTTGCATCTACCTTTACTGTCACACGTGACTCTATTGCCAATGACACCATATTAAAGTTAATAGTTTTATTAAAAAAAATTAATGATAAAGAATTTGTATTTAATGTATAATTATTTTAATCTCTAATGATCAATATTATTAGTTAATAATCTATGAGGAAGGTCAAAATTATAAATTTATACAATTAAGAGGACCAAATATTATAATTAAAAATTAAAGAGACCAAAATCATAAATTTAAAAAACTAAGAAGACTAAAATTACAATTAAACCTAAATAATACTAGCATTACAAGTAATGCATGATTTTTAATAGAAAAAGAGTGAGAGAAAAAATACAATAAAATGTTTTAAATTTTTAAAAACAAAAATAAAATACATTAAAAACAAAATAAAGTGTAAACTGTTAAGCCATTGACACATGGTCATGCACTGACAGTAAAAAAACATTTAAAGTATAAAAAGCATTAAATAAATAATATCAAGAATTTAATGGTCATGTACTAGTATAAAATATTTTTACACTATTGTCTAATCATAACTTATTATTAATATAACTTTTAAAGTACAAAACATTTTTATATATCTATAGATGACAACAAAAAGTTAAATAAATAATATCAAGAATTTAATAATCATGCAGACAGACCGTATAAAATATTTTTATATAGTTATTTAATCATAATTCATTGTTAATATTAATATAACTTTTAAAATAATTATTATAAAATTTAATAAAATTATCATACAAGATCAATAGTAATCAGATTACGTTATAAAAAAATTTACACTATGATCATTTTTCTCTATTATCAAATAATAAATAGAAACTTAAACTGTCATGCATAATAAAAAAAAAAATGTAATAGTACTAGAAAAATGTAACTTCCCAGTAATTTGTGTAGAATTGTTAGAGAGGAAAAAGGAAGAGTCCAAGTGCCCTGAGTTCCTTTAATGAACAATATTTTTCAATTGTTAATAAAATGGATAACATTGAGGAGCGTGTATGAGGAGACGCCTGATGTTAGATGCTTCAACTACTATTGCGGTAAAGGGGACCTTCAGATTTTGAATGAGAATCTTTCCCATAGAAAAACAAACCCAAACAACCCTTTTTCTCTAATTTTCTATGCATCATTTTCCTTTAGTTTCCTTGGTTGTTTATCAAATTTAGCCTTCTGATGTCTTTTAAAGTTATTAGCTCATTTAAAATAATCTAACTCTAAAGTCTAATGCCATTTCAAATTTTTTAAGGACAAAAATGAATTGAAATATAAGCACATATTTAAAGTCAATGGTGCATGCTCAGGCTGTTTTTAATATTTCGCACCCATGTACTTCCATGTTTGATACCTACTACAACTACTACCCGTTCCTCTGAGTTCATGGAAATTGAAATGAGTAGTACTTAAGCGTAGTTAATCATGTAGACATTGGAGAGACAAATACATGAATGTTAATTGATATAACCCCTCTAATATGATAGGAGTCAATTTTTTTTTATCATTTTTGTCAACACATACGAGCATACCAACAAGATATAATATTTGATTTGATCCATTGACAATACTAAAATGTTATACTGCTGTTAAATCATAAGTTAACATATACAATAATTAACATCCGATTTTTCCTATTGGATTAGATCATTTAGTTTTCGATTTCAAACTTGAAAATGGATCATATTTACATAGAACAAACTTTTATACACGGAGAGGATCAATTTTCAGTTTTAGTTTTGAAAAATGATTCAATTCAGACTAAATTTATTAATGAATTCAACATCTTACTCAAACTATCGACTTTCCTATATTTTTATGAAATTAACATCCATCCTTTAGTTTTGTAAAAGTACATTTGAGAGCAGGAAGACAGTTATAAAAACTGGTGAATTATCTCATGCAAGAATAAAAATGTCTCTATACTAAAACTAAAACACTTATTATCATCTCAGTTTTTTTATCCAACCAAACAAATGAAAAAAGATAACTTTCAAAATAACTTTTTTCTTTTCAATCCAAGCAAGATGGTGTGTAATGTGCGACACCAAAACTTGTTTCACACCGTGCGTGACTGCGTGAGTGCATTTTTTCTTCTTTTTCTTTCCTTTCCAAGTTTGTCCGTTCACCCTTTCTTCCTGCAAGCAACCGCACCACAATGCCACCGCCGCGATTTCTGGCGACGACAGCCAACATTTTTTGTTCTTTCCTCCTCTTCAACCACCATTATTGTTTCACTTGGTTATAACCATCATTGTTGTTCTAAAACAAGTCGTGTCGCTTAGATTTAAGACATATGTGAACACAATGAAGCTAGATCTGTTGCGTCAATGGAAGACCGTGCAGAACAACCAACACACGCTTGCAACAAATTTTGAAATGGAAGCTCTGCAACGACGGCTTCATCTTCAAGCAAGGGTCTTTGAATCGATGCTTTGTCGTTGTCAAAGGCGCAGGAAGTGGCAACAGAGAGAAAAAAAATCTATTGAGGATTTTGGACTTCAAGTCTCAATTTATGTTGCTTGGGATTTTTTTTACAGATCGGGTTGTGGCTCAGAAATTTCTCTTTTCTCTCAGATTTCAACCCCAAAACTAGGGGGCCGAAGTTGTGAGGCCGGCCCCGGACCTGTCCCAATTTTAACCGAAAAAATTTGAATTGATCCAGTCAGGGTCAAATTTTTCCCCGACAGTTAAAGTTGAATAAGGGGTCAAGAATGAGATTATTAATACTCATCCTGCTAAAAATATACCTATATATAACACATTAAAATTTGAAACTATTAGATAAAATTATATGCTACTATTAAATTGTATATTTTATATTATCATGTACAATCTAAAAATATATTATGATTATTATTTAAAATTATAATTTTCATTTCATGAAAAATTATATTTTTACAAGATTTCATAAGTATGTCAGAGCGAGACAGGACTGGAAAAATCCAATCACATGGTGGGCAAAGATAGGAAAAATCCACCATCCCGTTGGGTTTTGGGAGCGGGGAAAATGGAGAAAATGGAGAGTTGGGCATGAAATAAGTAAAATTGGACCTTGACCTGCCCCTTTGTCATGCTTACCCAAAACACCATTTCTTTGTTACACTGAGAAATAAAAGTCGGGTAACGGTTCTGGATTGGCATGGGAGAACATAGGAAATTTGATGTACGGAAGAGGAAGAGCATTTTCTATAAGTGTGGTTGTGTTAATGATGCTTTGTAATTAATTGTTGTTGCTTGGATAACCTTATTTTCTGGAAATTTTATATAAATTTGAGTGGGTTGATTAAATTTCTTTATTGTCTTAATTTTTTCTTTTCTTCATTCATCCTTCCCCTCACCGCCGTTGTCATTGAAGAAGCGCAGAGGGGCGATAAGAAGATGGGGAAACTTTATGTTTTTCGATACTTTTTTTTTTATATTTGTTGGTCGAAGAGGATGGAAGGCTCATCTTCGACAAGGTGGAAACGGCGTCGCCAGAAAAGCAAAGGGTAGAGAAGGATGAAGTGTGTGAGAGAGAGGACAAGGAAAAAGTGCATGGTAAATCAAGAATTAAAGGGACAGAAAAAAAAAAAAAGAGAAAAAATCACACCCATGGATTCAAAATTTATAAAATCTAACGATGTACTTCTGCATGGTGCGAAAGGTGTTATGCTTGCCGTCTCCAAAGAACCTAAAAGTTATGTTAATTTTTTCGCCACCTCCATCTTTCTACCCTACTCGCTTCTATTTTCCCTATCCTAACTTAGGGTACGTAGGAAGGAAAAAGCGCAGGGAAAGAAACATGCAGATATACAAATTAATTAAACTATGACAATATGTTTCCAACTTCCAAAAGAAATGACCCATCAAAACTGTTACAACTCAAAATAAACAAAAGAATGCTATGCGATTTACCTGAGTCGTGCATGACTCAGGATCACGCCTCGTCCCCATCATCCACAGACAGGATCGAGCCACTGTTCATTTGAGAATTCCTTCTGACTATAACACAGTATGCACATTTCACACCAAAACTGTTTCCTATCCAACCAACTCGACACTGCTCTGCCTCTGCAACAAAGCCTTACTCAAGTCCTGGCTTGCAAAACCAAGTATGGATTCAACAATCATGAAACACGAACCAGACACAGCTGCTTCAAAAAAAGACACTCCGAAGATGCCAAAGGAATGAATTTGACCTGACAAAGCAGCTTCTGAAAAGGTAACTATGACATCCCATGACAATAGACACGCATCTTCTGAAGGTGACGATCCAAAACTACTAGGATGATAGGATGGACTGAAGTGCAAGCTGCTGCTGAGGCTGCAAGGATGACCAGGTTGAAGCAAGTGTAGAAGGTGGTAAAGTCTGTTGAAGCTGCCTCAATAAATTAATCATCCGACTAACAGTCTGTTCGTTTGCCAGATTATTTCCCGCACATAAAATCTACACCATAGTTGATGCAAAATAAACATTTATAAGGGAAAAGTGGATCCAGAATATAAAAGCAGTAACTAAGAGAACTAGCATTGAAAGTACCTCGGCAAAAACTGCAACAATTTTGGAAAGATATTGATTGTTGGGACCTATAAGTTCTCTATCCGATCTGAAATTGATCACAAGTGTGTATCAATACATATGACAAATTTTAAACTCAATAAGCAACAGGAACAAGAGGAAGCATATTAGGTAAGTAGCAATCAAGGAAAACACATGTTCTGGATCAGAATTCTACCTTTCAACCATTGAACAAAGTTGGTCATGCACAACCTTGGCTTCAATTAAATCACCTTTTATAGGCAAGCAATTTAGCCAGGCAGGAACAACCTGATTTCAAGCAATAATAACTTGAAGTTAGATATCAAACACACAGGCAGGGGATTTTTCTCTAAACGTTCATTTTCATAAGGATTTAAAAGAAGTGTCAGAACTCAGTACGCATCTTAAAATAAAACCAAGATTTGCAGCTCATAAATTTCAGAGAACCCACACCAAGTAATTGATAATAACAGATTATGAATACAAAACTCATCCCATAATTGTGTCCATGTCTTCTGCACATAAGTATCAATTACTGGACTTGAAGAGTTTTTCTGATGTGAATGACTTGGGCAAAGTCTTCTCTAAGCCTCAAGAATTTATAACAATAGAAAATTAAATGCCTTAATCCTTAGGTTTAGGGATTGAATAAATTAACGTCAAAAGCATATGATCTTTCCTATTCTATCAACAACTAGCATGCATAATAGAGTTCAAAGTCTTTAATTAATAACAAAAATATTAATAGTTGTCTGTGTGTGTGTATCCATAAACCACAAATCCCAAGCAGCAGTTTTTCCACCGCTGGAGAAAACAGAGCCTGCCCAAGAAGCCACTAAGTAATTTTAGCAAAGGCTGAAAGATGACAGCCCTCCATATTATCAGGACTGTATCTGGATAAAAGTCAACCTTTACTCTAATGATAAAAAAATCATTATCACATGAAGTGGCATTAACAAATACTAACCCAAGCATTTGACTACCAACTATACTGTTTCAAATGGTATTAGGATCACAAGCAAGATTAAGTAAACAACAAGAACAGCATTTTCAAACAGCAGAGACATGGGGCACCAAATGTAAAATACCTGTGCTGCATTTATGCTATCACGATGGAATTGGCATATTTTTCCAAGAGCTGAAACAGCATTGTCATATGCCATTATGTTATCAGAATGTAGTGCATTTGGATGCCTTATCACAGCATCTAACCTTGAAAGTGCCTCTGCAATAGAACAGAAACATTTATCCAAAAAATATATATAGTAAGGCACGACAACAAAATAAGAAAATGGTATTGTGCAACTAACCTCCAACAAGGGGTTTGAAAACAGATCCACCAAACTCAGCACAAACACCAACACCATAAACAGCAGCCTGCAAAGAAATTTAATCGTTTTGTGAGATAGTGTCTCAATTACGTCCCAAAACTGAATAAGCAACATTAATATATAATAAAACAAGCAGGGGCAATGAACCTGTCGAACATCTGGATATTCATCATTGCAAGCTTCTAGTAAGAATGGAAGAAAAGAATCATAATATCTGTAGCAACAACATAAAGAAGCATTTAAAATATAGAACAAAATCATTCCAAGTAAAGGGAATAAAATAATTTTAAGTGTGGAATTGCAGACAATCAACAATAAGAACAAAAGAAAAGGGGACCCCCAAAAGGAGAGAGATCTTACTTAAGAGCAGCTTCACGACCATGCTCAGCAACATCATCAAATATACAAATGGCAATTCTCCTTTCCTCTGAGGTTTTGTCTTTACCCTGATTATTGAATATCAGTAGGGGAGGAGGGGAATTGGATCAGAAAACAGAATGGCAAATATGTCTAAGCTATGGCCATCTGTACAAACTTAGAAAGTGTGTATACTCACATACATATTAGCAAGCAGATTGGTAGTAAATTAGTCACTGAACAATCCAAATTATTTTACTTGAGGACCGGGGAGGGGGGAGGCAGCACATCAGCAAGTTCCATTAATAAAAACACATAATTTAATACAATAACATTTCAGAAGGAAGCAGTGTTATAATAGTGCTAGTACACAGTATTATCCAATTTTTGGCTGATTACATGGCTTTCTTTCCCTATAGAAGAGCGTATACAAAATGAGTGCCCTCATAGGAAAGAAAAGATAAATTTTTCCTTCAAATTAAAAGCCTAGAGGGAAAAGATTTGACAAAAAACAGATGGAAAAGCAATGAGAGGAAAGAGAATACAACTTTTAAGCAAGAACATAAAAAAACTAAAGACACATTCTAGCAGCAAAGGAAGATACATTATTAAAGGAATTATAAAAGGAATAAAAAGAAACTTACAAACATAGGAGTTAGGTATGAGGACAGATCATCAAAGAAAGGCAAGAAAGATGCCCTGAATGTCTTTATCAAAGTTCCCAAGCAATCACCAACCTAGAACACATTGATTCAAAATAAGAGCTAGAACAGCACATAAAAAAAAGTATTTAATCAAGTGACTCAGATCACAAAAACAGATTACTGAGCATACTTGATCAAAAAGTTCCTCTTCTTGCTCATTTTCTTCTTTGAGTAGTTCTCTTTCTTCAGCATCAAAGTCCTCTTCTTTGGCCCTCTCTGCTCTTTCATGTTTTCTTGATGAACTGGCCGTAAGGACTTGTTTAATCTCATCAACAATGCTCCGAACTTGCTTTTCATCTAGATGTGATTCAGAGACCTGAAAGCAAATGCCAGCCAGCTTCAGTTTAAAACAACACCTTAAAGAGAATTGATGACTTAAGAAATACAATAAACAAAATCACTGAGATTTTAGAACAGCACAATATAGCACACACATCCAAGTCCTACCATGATGTAGATAGACACAAATATCGACAAAATGGTGCATATAATGAGGACTAAGACTTCAATAAATTAGTGTTATTTTGAATTTTTAGTAATTCAGGATTGCCTAGTTATCAATCTTTGCCTAAATCTAAGGATTCCCATGTACCAAGTTTAGGGAAACTTAAACTTGATTTGAGGACTGAAAAATTGCCTCTAATAGTTTCTCCATCCAAACTGTACTTATCCCCTTCCCCCACTTTCTTCTCCAGTTCAACCCCTTTCTGTCTCTCTCTCACATGCTCTCAATTTCTTCTTCCCTTTCCTTTCTCCCTTACCCATCCTACATGAGTGTTGCAAAAGAATAAACTGTATTTATGATGTTTATACTTTATAGTTTATAAGCACTGCATAGAATAAGAATAAGTAACCACACCACTAATGTTATCCTATTGCATAAAGTCAGAAAAAAAGTTCCCTAATTATTCAATCCATGTTATATTTCACATCTATTCTATATAATCCAAGACACAACATTACAGAAGAACCAGAGCACATGTCATGGACAGAATTTTCTCCCATAAATCATTTTGGGTATCAATTTTTCCTTCACTAATAATTATTAGACAGAAGGTAAATGAGAATGTATATAACAGAACTGTAATATAATTCCAATAAAAAGATGAGTGTACAAATCTTCCACCTGGATAGATGAATGTTACAAACCTGTATGCATTCATTCAATGCGTCCAACATGCTTGCACAAATTTCTACTTCTGGCTCCTGGAAGACAGCAAAGATATATTGATACAAAGCCAAAAAATAAAAGCAGAATGGATACCAATAGATAGGCAGGACTTTAACCTTGTGTAAAGCCTCCACCAAATTTGGTATTATATAATCAGACAACTGTTTTACGTAAGTCTTATCACGACCTTGCGACTGTCCCTTCTCTACAGCTGATTTTGCCGAGGACAACAGTTCTGGCATGGCTATAAACAAAGCAGACAGGTGATATTTGAAGAAAATTCAACAAGGGCTATTGGAAATAAACAAACTATAAGCGAGGTTTTGGTTCTTAGAGCCAAGAAAATACCTGAAACTGCAGCCTTCCTAACTTCTTCGTGGAAGTAAAATTTAAGAAGAGGAACCAATGTGAAAGCAACCTAGATAATTCCACATAGTTAGCCAATAAAATATTACGGACTGGAAATGCAACCAAAATATAAAATAAAGTCAACCTGGTCAATCCAAGGGAAAAATCCTTCCTTCAACTCATCAGCATAGCAACATAGCATGTTACAAGCGGTAGCCTTCTCCTCCAAGACACTAGTCTTAATGCCAATCCTTTTATCCCCAAGTGTGATTGTTTCAATGCTGAAAAGAAGAACAGCCAGATACAAAAGTATTTAAAAACAAAACCAAAATATCCATCAGTATAATCCATATCTATTTCTTCTTCATTCTCAGATCTAAAAATTGCTACTCCTTTTTCTCTCTGCTTATTCCCTTCTTTCTTTACATATGAGAATGAGAGGCCATATAATAAAGGGAATTTCTTTTGCTTTACTTAACATTTAAGCCCAAGATGCCATGAGAGTTGAGACCACACCACATGTTCTACAAATTAGGCTGAACACAACTCCTTCAAACCTCAAAAGTATTTAACTAAAAAAGCATGCCTATGGACAAGTATAAAGGATTTAATACATGGAAGTCTTGACAATGACAGTCATACAATAAATAAAAGAAGCATTATGTAGCTCACACTATCTCAAATGGACAAATATTTTTAAAAATAAAGACAGAAGTTGAAACTCAAATACAGGGAAGGATAACCCAAGGAAATGAAATGAAGAAAATATTGCATATTAAATCATGTTATGCCATGGGTATCAATCAATTATGACAATGACATCAAATTTGGCAATAATAACTGAAAGGGTACCTGTCATCTTCTTCATCAAATTCAGTATCAGAATCCGCTGATGTAATGGTCACATCGGGCTTAAGTTGCGCAGACTGGAGCAAAGGAGGCATGACAAAACCCATGTATGGGAGAAAATCCTGCCCAAGGCACTTGCAAAGCCGCGCCCATGCCTGAAAGCATGGCATCCAAGTGCAAATTTGAGATTTGTAAGAATTTTTACTAGACGACAAAATAAATATATTTCCAAGTTGATGCCAAAAGCTGGTAGAAAGACTATACTTGTAGCATGTAACTTGCAGTTGGATCATCAGCATCCAGTTGAGATTGTTGCAGTGACATCAAGACATCCATGACCTAGTAAAGGAAAAAATGAAAACTATACATTAGCACACTGAAAGTAAACAATAATTAAAGGAAAGAAAATATAAAAATTACAACTTCCAGCAATACATATGAGTTTAAAAAGTAAAAAGAAACACAAGAAACAACACTTTGAACTAAATTAAAATTCACCTGTTTGGCATCATCCCTGAACTTCTCCTTTCCAACAGCCATTCCTACCAAACTAATGCACTCCATTGCTTTGGCTCGAAGCATACGATTAGACTTATCGTTTGCATTCACCAGAATAGCTTTTAAATATGGCATCACAGCATCATAATACTTCTGAAATTGCTCCTGTTAACATGACATTTTATTTAGTAAGTATAAAACTTAAAAGCATTGTCATTACTATGGAGAATATTGGATACATAAAGCACCTGTGAAGAATCAGCAACAGATGCTAAGGCTGTCAATGCTCCTTCTTGAACCATTTGCTTCCCATTCTAGAACACGGGCAAGAAAAGAAAATATAACTATATATTTGGAAAATAATCATCTGAAATGCATAAAATGGGAAACATGCAGGTCAAAATATTTATTATTGATTAATTATAAAGCACTTCACAACAATGGGTCAAACAAAATTTATAGGAGGCAAACGATTATGAAAAAAAAATAATAAAATTACAAACCTATGTGCATGATTGGTTTAGCTCATTTCAAGGAAAAGATATTAAGCAATTATTCCTTCAAAAAAGAAAAAACTCTCCTAAACATGCTCTGAGGCTTACATTGCACTAACCAAAATCCAATTAAGATTAAAAAATTAAATATAGGGAAAATGCAGTTCCACTTGGAGAATAAAAAAAGAAGCCAGGGAGAACCCACAAAGAGCTATTTCTTTCAAACCAAGATGTTCAATCAAGGAAAACACACCATATGATCTCTACAAAGATATTATTATCCAAATATTCTCTAAAATTTTCTTGCCAGGTAGATATCAACAACAGTCAAATACCTGCAGGAGTACCAAAAGTTTGCTCACAATCCCATCTAAGTAAGGTGTTAGGATATCTGAGGTACAATTCTCAGTGAAATTTAGCACTGCAGAAGCAGCATGAGCCTGCAATATACAAGTAAAAAATGATGGAGCAGATTAATGAGTTTCTTAATGTAAATGAAACAAGTTGTTAAAGATCAAGAAAATGAAGATTTGTATTTACACAGACAGAGGTCCAAAAATAATGGCACTAAACAGCAGATCCATTAATTATGAAGAGAGACTATTAGGGTAGAAGAACCCTAATATCTCAAAGAAACTACTAAGCCATATTCAACTGATGAAAAGTAATAATAATATCAGAATATCCAAGATGTTAAAAAATGCATAACCCAGAAAATTCACCCCAGCCATTTAACTTAAATCTAAATGTCTAATAAGAATGAGAAAAACCTCTGCACAAGGCCTTAAGAAAACTGAGTATAGTAATAGCAGTAATTACTAGTTTTCATTTACCACCAGAACCTATAAACACTAAAATACATGAGATAACACAAGATAATAACTGCATGAGATTGCTTTGATCATGCGCAACCAAACTCGATCATTTAATTGGACTAAAATGTCTTATCTCAAGCAAAATGAATACATGATCAAGGAAAAAAGAAAGAACACAAAATAGCATATAGTGGAGCTAATTTATAGAGTCCATCTTAGCACAGTATGAATGAGAATATGCAATGTCACAACACAAATTTTGCACATTATTAGAACAAAAAAGAAGAGCATGACCTGATTTATTACAAAAGGAGACAATGTACCTAATCCAGATAAAAAGCACAACAATACAAACCTGTACTCTTGGATTTTGAAAATCATCCATAGCTCCAGCCAAAGCCGGCAGCACTAAGTGGTGAAATTTAACCTGCAAGTCTGGCCCCAAATCCGTGGACAACTGCCCAATTGCATTTATAGCTGCCCATTGCACTCGAGGGTGAGGATCGTGAAATGAATTTAAAATCATTGACAATACCTGCTCCAGATTCTTTATCATAACCTGCACCATCAAATATCACAATCTTAGAGACAATCCAGACAAACACAAAAACAACTAAGGGATTGTTTCTTCCAGCCAATCATGAACATTCAGCCACACAATGCATTAAAAAACAAAGGCATAGTTGCAGAATTCCCGAAAAAGCCCTGCATACTGTGTACCAAATTCACCATACCACGTGCTGCATTCCAGGTTAAAGGAAGTCTTCTAATAACAACATAAAAATTAAAAAGTAATGTATTGCATACCGCACCTCCACGAATCACATACTGGTACCCATACACAAAGGTTTAAAAACACAACAGCACAACATAAAAGTATGAGAACATAAAAACAGTCGCAACAAACCTAATAAATAGTGTAAAATATTTAATTATGGATGGCCAGCATAACAAGCACATATACCTGTTATCATCACCTGCAGCAAAGACCACAATTCACAACAATCTAAGAGACAACCGCGCACACAAATTAAGATATCTTTTTTTCACAGCTACATACGAACATTCATCCGCACAATGCATAAAAAAACAAAAGCTTCAAACAGAAAAGCAAGAAAACACCAAAAACACATTCCCAATAACCTAGTAAACAGCAAAAGAACCACAGCAAGCAAAGGTACCTTCGAACAACCCTCTGCAATTTGGGCAAGCGCAATGAGGGCAGCATGGTGCTTCTCCCACTCAGGAGCAGACAAGTAGGTGGGCAACAGCTCAGAGGCAACCGGCACAATGGTGTTCCCGCCGAGTGAAATCGAGAGCCTATCCAAGCACTCCTGCCCAAAGCCATAGTTACTCGTCTCGCCCGCGTCCTCTTCCTCATCCTCTGCACCGTGCCACGCAGGATCATCCTCGATATCAAGCAACAAATTCATCAACACACCAAAAAGCTTTCTCACAAACTGTGGCAGCTTCCTCATCATTCCAGGAGCACGCTCCCTCGCCTCAGCGAGAGTAACGACAAATTCAATCGCCAAGTGCCGTGTTCCTTCCTCCAAGGCCTCGGCCTCTGCCACCTGCAGCATGGAACCGACGACATCGGCGATTTGTCGCCGGAGGAAGCGCGGCTCAGTGCCGGCGAGCTCGATGAGAAGCTCGAGAGCCTCCTGAGCGACGGCCTCCTGGCCGGAGTTCAGTGCCTCCGTGAGGGTCTGCATCATGAGAGGGAGGAGGTCCTGGAAGCGGTCTCTGTCGGAGGAGTTGGTGAGGCATTGGATGAAGTTGATGGCGGCAGCGAGGGCGGCGATGCGGACGTCGGAGGGGGTGGAGGAGTGGAGGGAGCGGAGGAAGACGGAGTGGAGAGTGGAAATTTGAGGGAGTAGGGTTTGGCCGATGTAATGAGCCAATTGAGCGAATATCAAGAGCGAGATTTCTTGGAGCCTCGGGTCGGGGGAGGTGACCCACTGGAAGAGGAGGGGGAGGAGGTCGGGCCAGGCGGCGGCGTCGTCGGGGAGGGTGGCGGCGGCAAGCTCTGAGACGGTGTCGCAGAGCTTCTTGGTGATTGATTTGAGAGGCTCGTTGTGGAGGGAGGAGAGGAGGAGGGAGTGGAGGGAGGAGCGGGCGGGAGGGGAGAGGAGGGGCCAGAGGAAGGAGTCGTGGTGGCGCGTGAGGTGGCGGCGGAGGAGGATGGCGGACATGGTGCGGCTCTCGGGGTTCGGGGAGGAGTGGAGGAGATGGGCCAGGCCCAAAAGGAGGGCCTCCGGGCGGGCCTGCTTGCAGAGGTTGAATAAGGACTCCGCCTGGGAGCGGTGGTGGTTGGACGAAGACATCAATTGGGAGATTAGGGATTCCAGCTGGGCTGAGTCCGGGCCCAGGATTAGGGCCACTTGTTGCATCGGATCACTCGCCATCGCTTGCTCTCTCTCTGAAGAAAGCGAGGGAAGACCAAAACTGCAAGGGTTTGCCACTTTCAGGGGGGGATTTTAAATGGCGGGTTTCGATATATGCCTTTCTCTCAGGTTCCTTATCCTACGGTTCTTTTACAGTTCTTTCTAATGGCTTCTGGGTTGGGCCGCTTATCATTCACTCTGTCTCATTTGCCTCCATTTATTTAATAAAAAGATTAAGTTTAAATATCAGTTTGAAGATAGTTAACAAATATTATTAGGATCTAAGATTAATATGATTTGGATATTTTTTATCTTATCTTTTCTTTATTAGTTTGAAATTTTTATCTTATTAATATTTGTTTTCTCTATTAAGATCAAAATTTTATCTTATTTTTATTTTTAGTTAAAATAATTAGAATTTATTTTCTGTTATTTGTTTTTTTCTTCCCAATAAATGAAAAGTCATGTAGTGGAGAACAACAAGTTAAATCTAAAATATCAAATTAAAGGATTTTTTTTCATTGTAAGAACTTTACTTTGTTCTCAAGTTGATTTAGTCAATTGTTTTACTATAACATCCATGTTGTTGTTCAATGAAAAGGATTCCCTTCTTGAACAAAACATAAAGAAGGGCAAGGTTGGGATATCCAATAACAATGAGTTTGTGAAAAAACTAATTCAATAAAAAGGGACCTAAAGCAAGTAATGGTGAGGGGGATAAGAATACCACAACAACCATGGCTAATAATCTTATACAAGAATATATGTTGTGGTGTAAATAAAAAAGGATTTGAATGACCTAGTGCCTACAAAGAATGATCTTCTTGGTGTGGAAGCATAACCCGATGACTTGTTGGAGGATCAATGTGAATCAATAGAAGGAAATGCTAAGAAAACTAGAAATGACCCGTTTTGTCCTAAGGTCACATGTTTATTAAAGGAAGCCTAAAATTTCTACAATCCATGAAAATTACTCTTAGGGGTGTTTGGTGGGTGATAAATTTTCACCAATATGATTGGATTTACTTTTTAGAGAATGAATACTTGGCATCTCAAATGGATAACTTGTATTATGATGATAAGATTTTCACGAATTCATTCCATAAACTCTTTTGATTCTTAAAGATTAGTGATAATTGAAATAAAGTTTTTTAGTTCCTTATATTAGATGAATTAATTCTATAAACTCTTATGATTTTGTTTCTTAAGTAGGTCAAGATAGAAAAAGGTGTTTGAATTTATGTGTGTGCATGATGTTTGAAACCCGGAGTTCATAGTCGAATTCTCAACTAAGGTTGTTGAGAAAAACTAGATGCAGATCAATCTCAATCGAGCCAGAATAAATTGTGTTGCCTCTTTTAATCTCTTTTTCCTCACAACTTTACTTTAGGTATTCAATTTTGTAATCTAGCCTTTGTTTCAAGTGATTTTAATTCAATGGTTTGAAAAATGTTCTTTAATTTTGATTTAGATCTTTAACTCTGATAATTTTATTTTGAAAGTTGATCTTGATAACAAAAAAAAAGGCAGTGAATGCCATTTGGTTTTTTGAAAAACCATGAAAAACTTTGAAAAAATATATTCACCCCTTCAAGATTCCTTTTCTTTTTCCCACATTTGGATGATTTATGAAACCCATAGATAGAAGAAAATGTTAAGTTAAAAAACATTGGAGGTGCAAGAAGAAACAGTGGGTGCAGGATGTAACTTTAGGTGCTTCATCAATCATCATAAAACATACTGTGGTGTTTGTGGGTTCAGTAGTTGGGCTGATGAAGCTACAGTCAATGTGTATAAACTTTACTGTCTTAACTCCAGTGTCTGGGGAATTTTTTTTTTTTTTTATGGTTCAGGAAAATTTGAGATTAACGACGTGTGCCATGATAGAGATATCTTTCTGGAAGACTATAAAGAAATGAATAGGAGCTTATAGATACATGTTTATCCTCACAGGGAAGATGATTCTTTTGCAAACGTGCTTTTGCCTGTTGAATCTAAACCTGGTGGCAATTATGCCAGTGAAAGTTACTTCAAAAAGGTACCTATGAAGAGCCATTTCATTACAAAAGACCCAACAGAAGCAGATCTTTTCTTTCTGCCCTTTTCCATAGCAAGACTGCGGCACAATCGTAGAGTTGGTGTGGGAGGTAAACAAGACTTCATTAGAGACTACATTCAGAATATCAGTCACAAGTATCCATATTGGAACCGCACAGGTGGTGCCGATCACTTTTATGTTGCTTGTCATTCAATTGGAAGGTCTGCCATGGACAAAGCACCAGATGTGAAATTCAATGCCATTCAAGTTGTATGCTCATCTAGTTATTTCCTAACTGGGAATATTGCTCATAAGGATACATGCCTACCACAAATTTGGCCAAGAAAAGGAAATCCCCCTATCCTTGTTTCATCAAAGAGGTAGCACCACTTCTTCCTCTTGCTAATAAGTATTTAGAACCGTGCATGCTCTAGAATGCAAGTTCTAAACCTATCATGTTCTTTACTTTGTCAACTAAATAGGTTGTGAACTATATGAACTTGGCCTTATTTGGATAACTTCTCCATAAACACTTATGGGGGAAGATGGTAAAATGAATTGAGCTTCTTCTCCCATAAGCTAAAATCAATTTACGCCCTTTAGCTTTTGGAGAAATTAAATAAAGATACTTCTATAAAAGTTAAGTGCATAAGTGGGAACAACTCAATTAATTTTACCTTCTTATTTCTTCTCTTACAAATATTTATGGAGAAGTTTAGTCAAATAAGTAGAGCAGTTTTTCCAAGTGTTTGCTTAACCATAGATATTAAAGTGACCAATAAGCTAAAATTATGAATGGGTTCATTTAGTGAGTGACCTGGTAGCATGAGTTTAACAAGATGCCAACTATCAATTAGTTTTGCTGAAAATTTTACTCCAAAAGTAGAAGCTAAAATAATAGATCCCTGTTAAGTATTTAATCTGATATCAGTTAATGTAACTTTTTGACAGAATACAATTGACTTTGTTTGGTTCATGTAGTCCACCCCACTTTTTGACAGAATAGGCTTTGGTGGTTGTTGTATCTGATAATGTAACTGAAGCCAATAAGAGGATATTGGATAATTTCACAAGCAATTCATTACATTTTTGAATTAAATGCATCTTATCTCGTTGGTGCAATAGGCGCCTAAGGAAAAAGGAAAAGAAAGTCTTATCAATCTATTAATAAAGCAGCATCACAACAATGATTTTATTCAGTATGTCAACTAAAACTCATTTTGTTGTGTTTTTTTTCAATCACAGGAAAAGGCTAGCTTTCTTTGCTGGAGGAGTAAATTCCCCGGTACGTGTAAAGCTTCTCGAGACATGGAAAAATGATTCAGAAATCTTTGTGCACCATGGAAGACTTAAAACACCATATGCAGATGAACTGCTAGGAAGCAAGTTCGGCCTTCATGTTGTAGAGATTCAAAGCAAAAGATAAAGTGCATGTATATTGGAAATTAAATTTTTATCACTAAGATTTAGGTGGCTTAAATGCAAAGTGAAAGATTACATTTTACTAGATGAATCTTAGTTGAATGGATGCGTTGAAAGTTGTTTTTGTTTCAACTTTCAAGAGAGCTTATTTATTATAGTTAGTAACAATCTTCACTATAAATAGAAAAGATAATTAGTGGAGAAAAACAACACATGAAGAGAATGTGTATGAGAAAAGAGATTGTGAAATAAAGTCACTTTGTTGAGAGAAAATATCTTTGTGTGAGAGTGTTATCATTTCTTGTAACCATTGAGTGAGGTACTCGGATTTGTAGAGTGATGATACACTATTTGGAATGAGTTACAATTTTGTAATCATTTTTGTGATAGTGAAATACGATTTGAGACGGTTCCGTGGACGTAGGCAAGAGGTGTTGAACCATGTTAAATTTTTGTGTTTATTATTAATTTGTAAGGTGTAATCTTTGTTGTGTTCTCACAATCCTTTGTGGGTGTGAGTAATTTTATTTGTGACAGTGTTAATTATCAACAGTGGTATCAAAAAGTTGATTTCCCAACACATGTTAAGGGCTTTGAAGTGAACACAACTCGCATTGGAGTGATCATTGCCAACTACTATGACCTTCCATTTGCAGATGTGTTAAACTGGAAGAGCTTTTCAGTTGTTGTCACTACCTTAGACATTCAGCTTGGAGAAGATATGAAGGAGCTTCAACAATGGTAGCTAAGAGCTTTTTAGTTGTTGTCACTACCTTAGACATTCAGCTTGGAGAAGATATGAAGGAGCTTCAACAATGGTAGCTTGCCGCGACATGTGGTGATGAAGAAGGTTACCATGCAAGGGAGTTTGGGGATTGTTGTAGTGGCGACAAAAGGACGATGTTGTGGTAATGGTTAGGGATTATGAGTGGCGACAATGGTGGTGTTAAGAAAGATGATGGAAGTGTTGAGAAGGATGACAGAGGTGTTTGTGATGACAATGAGGGATTTGCTGGCGTCAAAAGTGTTGTTAGTGATGACAAAGGTAAATATGGTAAAACATAAGGGGACAAAGATAAACTATGGTGATGAGACCCCACGGTTAAAAGATGTGATACAGAGTGAACTACTTATAAAGGTGGTCCACTGTAGATGCCATCTTAAAAATATTATACTAACATCTCAAACCTTACAATAGAGGTGAAAGTAATAGTAAAAAAGACAGAAAATACTTATTTAATTATACTCATGAGGTGTTGGTGTAATTTTTTCTAAAAATTATATATTTGTTCTGTTTCAAAGTAATATTTGTCTTAGATTATTTTACAAATATAAAAAAAACAATAAATAAATAAAATAATAATAATAATTTTACAAAATTAACCTTATATTATCATTAATTTATTTATAAATTTTATCATCCATAATTAATATTATAAATGATATAAACAAAAAATTAATTAATGTTATATTAAAAAAAAAAAAATTATTTGATTTTTTTTACACGATAATTATGATGAAAAGAATGACTAATGGTTATCCGATGGGAGGTTCCACGGATAGAACACGGGAAGAAGAGAAAAAACGCACCGTCAAATTGGGTGAATGACGCTCTCACTCGAGACCCCGACAAAACTTTTCCTTTTCGTTGAAATGAAAACCGCTTCATCGATATTTCCTTGTATACGCGTCAATGCGTGTGTAACCGACACGTCACTAAATGTCGCACTCAATGGATCCGGAAAATGCTATAAATACCTCAGACACAAGCCAGTAGTACTAAGTCACCAACGTTCCAGTAGCTGCTCCTCAGTTTCTCCAAACCCAAACTTTCACGACAGGTGCGTTTGGTTTTACTTTAAACTATTCAATATTCATCTGATCCTCTAGCTTCATTCATTCATTCATTCATCTTCGTTCAGATCATGATCTGTGCCTTGCACCATGGAAAAATTGAATTAGCTTAATTTCACTGAATTTATGCATGATTAACGGGAATCTAATGTTGATTCTTTTTTATGGCCAGATTTCGTTTGAAATTTTGTTTGTTTTATTTTGTTCTGTTTTTGGTTTGCTTGATTGGCTTTAATTTATTGAGATGTAAAAAAAGTGTTCACAAGGAAGAGGCAATTCAGCTACGTGTACGGAGGAATTCATTCTTGGATATTTATGATTAAAAATAAATTTTGGATTTTGTACTGCTATGACAGAGATTTGCATGTTTTAGCATATTAGGATGTGTAGCATTGATGCGTTCCCTGTTTGGCGTCTTTTGTGCTTCGATGGGCCTTGGATAGGAATAGGTTATTAGTGTTTGTTCGCTAATTAATTGGTTGAATCTGTTGTTGGATATTGTTGTTTATAGTCTCAGATCTTGTACATAATTTTAGTGATTCAGCTTTTTTTTTTTAGAATGTAACTTTTTCTTAAATAGAAAATTGTAGTTTGTTTTGGGTGATATGTTATTGTTGTATGCTTTTGTTTACTTGTCCAAATTGAAGAAAAACAAATTGCAGAGTCTAACTGATTGGGAATTATTTTGTTTATTTGTTAGATATTGCAGTTTTAATCAATTTAGTTCAACTTGATTAATGGTTATACTGAGGTTCTTTATGTTTTCTAATTCCCTCTCTAACAATAGTGAAAGTTGTTAGTAGCTGGTGATTGAGAATTGTTTTGTTAGATATTGCAGTTTTAATCAATTTAGTTCAACTAGATTAATGGTTTAACTGAGTTTGGTTCTGGTGTTTACGAATTCCTGTCTAAGAATAGTGAAAGTTGTTTTTTGCTGGTGATGTTTTTATATATCAATATGTGACATGTCATCCTTATATTTGATTAGCCTTGTTTAGTATTCTGTATGAACTTGGTTGATTTCCATTTGCCTAGCTTGAGCTGGGTATTCTGTCATTGATTTTGAGGAAGGTGCATTAAACTGTTAATCAAGTATGTTGGAGTTTAACTAATGTCTTGCAAGTAATTGTATCAAGCAATTTATTTAAATTAATGGCTTGACTTTACTGTCACATGTGCATGTTTCAGGGACCTGTCAGATTTAGTTAAGGTTTTTGCATCATCACTGTGTGAAGATAATATAGATATGGAAATCTCCCATGACATCAAGATCAAGGATGACAAGCTAGGTGATGTAAAGGAAGAGAAGATTAAGGCAGAAGCGGAACTGAAGCATAAATCAGTTGAGAAAGAGCATACAAAAAGTAAGGAAGAGAAGATTAAGGTAGAAGCGGAACTGAAGAATAAATCAGTTGAGAAAGAGCATACAAAAAGTAAGGAAGAGAAGAAACATAAAGATGAAGATAAATCAAAGAAAAAGAAGAAAGAGAAGGTGGAAGAGGAAGATGAAGAGAGAGAGAAAAAAGAAAAAGATTTGAAAGCTAAAGGGGACGATGGTGAAGAGAAAAAGGAGAAGGATAAGAAGGAGAAGAAGAAAAAAGAAAACAAAGACAAGGGTGACAAAACTGATGTAGAGAAGGTCAAGGGGAAAGAAAATGATGGGGAGGATGATGAAGAGAAGAAGGAAAAGAAGAAAAAGGAGAAGAAAGACAAGGATGGCAAAACTGATGCAGAGAAGATCAAGAAGAAAGAAGATGATGGGAAGGATGATGAAGAGAAGAAGGAAAAGAAGAAAAAGTATGACAAAATTGATGCAGAGAAAGTCAAGGGGAAAGAAGATGATGGGAAAGATGAAGGGAATAAGGAAAAGAAGGACAAAGAAAAAGGAGACGGTGATGGTGAAGAGAAGAAGGAAAAGAAAGATAAAGAGAAGGAGAAGAAAAAGGAAAAGAAGGATAAAGATGAAGAAACAGACACATTAAAGGAAAAGGGAAAAAATGATGAAGGTGAGGATGATGAAGGAAATAAGAAAAAGAAAAAGGATAAGAAGGAGAAAGAGAAGGATCACAAAAAGGAAAAGAAGGATAAAGAGGAGGGTGAGAAAGAGGATAGCAAGGTTGAAGTTTCTGTTAGGGATATTGATATAGAAGAAATAAAAAAAGAAGGTGAAAAAGAAGATAAAGGAAAGGATGGTGGGAAGGAAGTGAAAGAGAAGAAGAAAAAAGAAGACAAAGACAAGAAGGAGAAGAAGAAAAAAGTTACTGGAAAGGACAAGACCAAGGATCTTAGCACTCTGAAGCAGAAGCTTGAAAAAATTAACGGAAAAATACAACCACTCCTTGAAAAGAAGGCTGATATAGAAAGGCAGATTAAAGAAGTTGAAGCTGAAGGTCATGTGGTCAATGAGGAGAACAAGAATGAGGTACAGTAGCTGTTCAGGATGTTCAGGACACACTTATACTATATTGCATAATATACAAACTATGTTTGTTCTTTTTATGTTGTTTTGACTTTTGTGTAATAAAGATGTCTTTTTATTTGAGTAAGAAGTGATACATTTGTACACATTCTTATGCTTCATATGGGAGTGATTTCATTCCCTTTGTCAGTGAAGGGCTGTGCTACTTTTAGAGCTGTCTAACATGTCAACTCCCATTCAATGGAGGCATTACTTAACGTGCAAACATCCTTCAGTCTATTTCTTAAACCCCGGATTCAACTAATAACTAAAATTTTATGTTTAAGGTTAAGATCACAAATAATGAGAAGGTCAATAACAAAGAACTATGCAGAGAATTAATGACCAGTTACTAGGTACTTGGGTATGTGGCTTTTGCATACAGGACAAAAAATATCAAAAACATCAAGCAGGTCTATTTCTTATTATGTGTTTTTAAGCTGCATTTACACTCCTCAATGAATGAAATCACTGGACTAACCTTTGCTCTCTAAACGTTAACTAAAGATAATTCTGCTTTGTTTATTGACCAAATATAAAACAACTCAGTTTTACAAATGCCTTACCAGTTACCGTTTTTTTTAAATATTATGTATATCATGTCACAGGGTATAATCTGAAAAGAAAAAGAATCCAGATGTCTTTGTATTGACTGACAAGTTCTGGTTAGAGAGGCGGGCAAAATAAATTTATGCTTAGATACACAAGCAAAATAATTTTCTCCAATTTTTGGACAGCCGAGAGAGGGTGAATACTGAGAGATTTTTTTCACCAATAGACTATAAGTAAATTCACATCACACTTTAATCCAAATATAATTTAGATAAAATTAAAAATTAGATCAAAATTACATGTTTAATTTAGTACTAAATATTTCTTTTTAAAAATAAAAGATTAAAATTACATTTAAGCAAGTAAGAGTAAAATTAATGTCTACATGTAAATTATTGTTTTGCAAATCACATATAAAAGTCTTGGGAATTGACATTTCTAAAAATTTTAAAAAGTGAAAGAATTTACACATAGCTCAAAAGCAATGAACAATTTATCCAGAATCACATTAGCATCTAAATTATTATGACAAAATTAAATTTCTTTAATTTATTGATTTTAATAATAATTTTAATATAGCTATAATTTCTTATATAAATTTGTATGTGAACAAAAAAAATGTCAAAAAATAATTTTTAAGCAAATTATTATTCATTTTTTTATTATCTTCTTACCAATATAAATTATTAAAAGTTTTCTTATACCTAGATAACTTTAAATTTAATTGCATTCTGTGAAGAATACGAGTGATTAATACCTTTGTTTGTTATTTGTTAATGAGACAAGCTAATGAACATTATATAAGGATTGCCATCAAATAAAGAATAAGAAAAGGCGATGAGAGATCTATTTGATTCGGGCTTGACATTTTTTTTATTGTGTTGTGTCAGGGGGAATAAATTAGATCTGTTTAGTATATTAACATATATGAGTAATAAATAACAAATACAAATTATGCATCCATATTTTTCATGAATTTATTATAGTTCATTTTTATGCATATATATATATATATATATATATATATATATATATATATATATATATATATATTTGAATTTCTATAAAAAAAGTATTGACTTTTACTCATTTACACCTTTTGTAATTATTTTGAGAGTCTTACGAAGATTTCTAACAATGTTAGTCGTAAATATTTTAATGCATTCTATTAAATGCTTATAAGTACTCAAGAAGAAAAATGTACTAAATTTTCTTAGGTTTTTTATGTAATAAATACACTTTTTTTTTCTTAATGTGGTGTTAAGACAACATGATTAATGTTTAACTTATTTTAATTTTCACCGTCTTAGATATCCTTAAATTTTCAAAAGTAAAATTATCTTTTATTTTTCTATTATTGTGTATTATTTTCGTTGCTAATTATAATGATTATAATTATTATTTTTTAGTAAATAAAAATATTTAATTGAACGTATTAAATTCTGTCTACTAATATTCTTTTCTTTACTAATATACTTAAACAGTTGTTGCTAATCTTTTTTTCTAAAATAATTTGATTTGGGAATTCTTATTATATTTTCATCAAAATGTGTTTAGAAAGATTAAAGTGACATGTACATTATTTTTTTAATTTTAAAATTTCTATAATTTCCATAATAATTTATCATTTTTTCTCGAAAACATTAAATAAATAAGAAAGTACATTTTACATAATACTTAATTTTTTGTTGTATATTGTAAGTTTGAGTTTTTTTTAAACGCTAAATTATGTTTTAAGTTCCTCTAAAATTAGTATTGTTTAATTTTATTCCTAGAGTTTTCTAGGAAGCATAGGAAAATATATTACTAAAACACTCCATGATGTAAGAAATTTTTAGGAAGTTTTCTCATCTCTTTCGACTTTTGAAATTACATACTTTCTCCTAGTCTATAATAAAATTAATTAATTTTTTTAATTTAGATTTATAAGTAGATTTTTCATGCCCACTCAGTATACTCTTATAAAGTTTTGAAACATTTTCTTATTAAATATTACAAAGTCTATTTAAGAATAAAAAGTATCAATTAATATTATTATTCATATAATTTTAAAATAAATTTTCTCTTGTAAAATTTTTTATTTTTATTTTTTAATATATTAAATACTCTTCTCTTAAAAGTTTTATCTTTTAGTTTTCGAACCAATTGTTAAAAAATTAAAGTGAATATAAAATTCCATAATTCATACGAAAGTAATTAAATAAAAAAATATTAATAATCATAAAGTGTTACTGATATATTTTACAATTTTGAATTTTATGAAAAATATTTTACATAAAAAATTATCCAAACTTATAATCTGATTAAATTAATTTTCAAATAAAAAATAATTCTCACGATATAAAACAAATTAAGTCTCATAAATGTCCTGCCACTCACCTGAAAATTTTCAAATTGTGTATATTATATCAAAATGATATAATTTTTTTTCTTAGCTCAGAAATCACATGTGTTTTTTAATTTATTGGATGAGAAACTCATCCTACTCTCCTAATACATAATTATTATTAATTTAAGAAAATTTTTATACGTGATAAAAATCACATAAATTTTTCTATTAATTAGATTGTTTTCACTCATATGAATACAAGATAATCTTATACCATTATATCAATCATTTGAGTTCACATGTTATAATCTGAAAGGAAAAAAGAGTATTGATGTCTTGGAAAATTCTTAATTTAACTAATGTTTGCTCTAGGTGACACACCACACGCGTGAATGGTCCAAATATTGGACAAGTTAGTAATTATCTAGCAGTGTTACAAAGGCCAATAATAATAACCGATTCTGTAATATTTTTTTTTTCATATAAGGATTTTATGCATATTCGTTACAAGACACTGTGGTTAACTGTTATCTAATAATTTAAAAAGTTTGAAATTTCAAGATAATATTTATAATAATTTTTAGATAGTTCAGATTATTACTATTTGAATATATATATTTAATCCTAATTATTCTCAATTTTAAGAAAATATTTAGAACATGTTTGACGTGGATGACGATGACAACATTGATAATCATGTTGGTGACGACGATGATAGTTATGATGATGATCATGATAATGATAATGACGACGACGGTGGTGAATAATTGTGATGATGATTTGGATGAAAATGGTCATAACGACAAGTGTTAACGATAATGATAATGGTTGAAGTGCCTACAATTGATAATTATCACACAAATAATCATAACATAATGATGATGGTAGTAGTTGTAATGGTTATGATATGTTTAAGATATTTTATGATGTTGAATTTTTAAGACATTTAATGTTAAATTTTATAGAAATTTTATTGTTAAATAAGATTTTAATTTAAATTTAAAATATTTTAATTTCAATCTTTATTTTAATCTGATTGCTAGAATTAATTATTCTCATTCACAACTGCTAAACTTAATAGTCTCCCTTCACAACTGATAAAAAAATGTTGTTGATTTTGAAGTATTATGAGTGGCATGCATGACAAAATCACATGACACCAAGGATTAATTTGTCTGGATGGAAATTAAATCATTGAATGTGCACACTCCAACGAGATCCTAGTCCAATTAAGAGGATCTAGATCCATGAGAAAACATTCAAGCATAATGACTTAAAAGCATTGGAAACTTGGTTGAATGGCATAGTAGTTGCTGCTCCACCATGGCATCAAAGACTTTGTCATAAGCAACAGACGAAGCAGACCTGACATGGTTCCCATGAACAAGCGGAGCCTGTCTCTGGAAAATCAAAATAGATGTTTGAGCCGCAGAGTTCAAATCGGTCAAAGCATCGCCAAGAGGCCCCAACGCAGGCTCCTCCAACACCGGATCCAGCGTCTGCGCCAGCGACATCTTCCTCCCATGCCCTCTCCCCACCACATACAAATCAAACCCTTTATTCCCTATCTTATCCAACACCTTCACCGTCTCCTTCTCATCCCTCACCTTCTTCTCCAAATACCTAACCCTACCCATCTCCCTCGCTTGCCCCACAAACCCCCTTATGAACTCCTTGTCCTTCTCGTCGAACTCGTCATTAGGGTTCTCCCAAACCAGCCTCACCACCGTTAACTTCACCTCCTGCCTTCTACTCATTCTCCACGCGTATGAGAGCGCTTCTCGGTCATCTGCACCAGAGATGTAGAACATCGCCACATGTTGCTCCTTATTATGACCACTCAACCCCCTATCCACAAATATCGCCACACAGCATGGTGCATCCCTAACTAGGTTCTCCAACACCACTTTCTTCTCGTCTTTGCTTGCTTGGTCGCGGTTAATTATGTTAACTGCTCTTGCGGTGGCGGCACCGGCTCCCAAACCGTCGTAAGTTGGTTGCTTGTATAGTGTGGTTAGTATAAGCGCCACTCCTCTACGCCTTGCAAGGTTTAAGATGTCTTTGTGCATGGAGTTGTAGTCTGAGATTATTCTCATCTTCTCCGTGAAGATGGCTTGGTTGAGGTTGTCGAAGCTGTTGAGGGTATCTTCGGTGTCGAGTTTCGGGGATTTTGAGGTGAAGGATGGTTTTTTGGCATCCCTTATGATGAGTGATGCGGTGGGGCGGGTGTTCATTTTGTTTAGTTCCACTGCCAGGACTTGAATTGGGGTTCTCACCGAGGGGCACGAGGCTTTTAATAGGTCAATAATCACGTTGGCATCGCGCTTTGTGTGGATGCAAGCTAGTAGTCTAAGGGGTGAGTCTGGTTGTGTGTTTTGCATGCTCCTGCGGTTGCCTCCTAGAATGTTTCTTGTTTTCAAGGCTTTTGTTAAAGCGAATGAGACTGGTCCCACTAGGATTGTCATTAGCCAGCATGCTACTAGCATCACCCCATAGGTTTGGTTGTCCAGTTCCTGCATCACATGTATATGCATACAATTAAATGTTAATTAACACCAATGCTGTTAATTTGTGAAACTTTGTTGAAAATTGCTACGAATGAATGATTTTGATGAAAAGTGCTATGAATTAATGGTTGTTAGTGGACTCAGATCACCTATTCCTAATACCTGCCTCTTTCTTGACTATTAATTACAAGTGATTTTAATGACCAAGAATATGTGATTTCAATCTATATGTTAATAGTACATGCAATTTTTGCATGGAGGCATATCATCATGTAGACATTTGACATAAGCAATCAAAAAGTCTACATACATATCGCTGTATACTTCTCCTATTTAAAATTTTAAATTGCAGTCTACAATTACCATTGTCATTGTAATATTAAGGTTTTGGAGTTCTAGACAACTATATTGTCATCATGATCGTCCCTTAATGTGACCCCATCTACGACATTCTTCTATAATTTTTTTTACAGTATTAAGGTTTTGAAAGTCCTTAAGCCTTAACATAAATGACAATTTTTTTTAATATATCTCAATAACAATTTAGGACCTTGCTAATGTTAAATTATTTGACTAATCAAACCTTAGATGAAGGAAGATTGACTATATTTGTACCAATGCATCATAAATATAGCATGTTACAATGTTAAGTTTGTAAGGTAACTTACGCGTCTGTCCCTGCCGATGCTGAGAACGATCAATGGCATTATTCCTTTAGTATTCATGATCAGTGCAAGGGATAATCCTTCCATGTTTGGCATCAGGCAGAACCAAGAAACCGCCATAGTGCACACAATTTTCGCCACAAAAGCCAACAAAACAACCACCACCATAGTTGTAAAATGAGTGTCCAAGGCCAAGTCTTGGATCCTAATTCTCTCTCCAACAGTCACAAAGAACAAAGGCATCATGAACGAAGCCACAAAATCATGTGCCTTGTCCTGCACCGCGTTGTTAAGCGCACCTTGAGGGATCACAACACCCAAAAAGAAAGCCCCAATAATGGAATGCATACCCAACCCATCAGTTAACAACCCAATAACCAAAACTATATGCAACACAAAGATAACTTGTGACTCAAGGAACTCACGATCCCGGGTACCCGCATTGTTGAATAGCCACTTGAAAAAGGGGTGAAGTACCACAAAACACACCAACACAAGCATGATCGTTATGAAAAAAGATATCCCAGAAGCATAATAGAAATTAGATAGAGCTAACACAAGAAGAGTCCATGAAAACAAGTCATTGATGAGAGAAGCAGTGAGAGTCAGTTGTCCGTTTTCTGTGAGGAGAAGCTTAAGGTCTGAAAGGATCTTTGCAATCTCAGGAAACTCACTGCTGCAAGAAAGGGTAATTCCCCATAATATTGCACCCTTTGGCCTAGCATTGACAAGGGGCAAAGGTTTGCGCCACATGTCGGTGACAAGCATGTAGTACAAGCCAAACCCTATTGGTAAGGTGAAGATTGTGCAGGAAATGACAATAACCATGGCCTTCTTGTGAAATCCCGTTATTGGTTTCAAGTCTATCTCTAGACCTACAAAGAACACGTAGTAAACAAGGACCATCCCTCCCACGGTTTCAAATGGTATCATGTTACTGAAAGGAAATGCGTTTTTGATAAAAGCATTCCAACGTCCCAGAACAGATGGACCAAATAGAAAACCCGTCTAGGAACATAATCACAAAAGTTGATGTTGATTAGTAACAAATCAGTCATTAAAATCTTAGCAAATTAATATATTTAGAAGAAAGAAAATAATTGTTTATTAAAAGTATAATTCTCTTAAAAACATGTGATTATTTAAGGGAAAATTAATAGTTGACCTGAGAGCCTATGCCGTTGTCATCAGTCATCGTATAACATGCAATTTCATGTTTCAATTTAATGGCAAAAGTTAATAATTTGTCATAGAGTTTGGCTAAGACCACGTATTGTTGATTATATGATAATTTTTCTTCTTTCTGACATGTACCATGATTGTAGCACATGAATGGTGAATTGTTAGCACTTTTGATTTCATAATAAAGCTCTTTATTCTTTATCCTATCATATTTATGTTTGTTGTTTAATTATCGTCCCCATGTTAAGATTGAGAATTCAATTCATGAGCCAAGGATCATAAGCTGAAAATACTTACAAAAATATTGGCAACAATATGAGGTACATGGCATTGTTCAGAAACAAGGAGCAAAAATCGGTTGACTGCTAGGATAATTGCAAATTGCAGGACAAATTCGGGTAGTGTTTTCTCCACGGAATTTTCCAACCAAAGGCTCGAACCATGGTATGTGCTACTATTGAAACAGACATGCAGCGAGTTGTTTGAGTTTATCAAAATGAAATCGTTGGTTCCAAAGTCGGAGGAATTCATCTGAATGATTCACTCCGATAAAGTATTTTTTTTTTGTTTATTCTGCAATCTAATTTTCTTTTTTCTTTTTCTGATTTATAGATTTCTGAACACAATTAAGAGAAACATCAAAGGGTGAAGGAAAGGGGTTTTGATCAAAGTGTCAATGAGAGATGAACAAGGGACACAAAATTCCAGTTGGATATCGTAGTATTATGATTAAGATCATACGGTTGCTTCACTTGCTTAATTATAGACAAGTCGTTTTCTTTGCTCTATTATATATTTGTATTTTGTATTCTATTTAAAGAGTACATGTCCTATCTGTATGAGGCATGAGCTTTAGATTTTCACAGAAAATCATTTATGTTGTTAGGCAATTACGATTTGCACGTGTTAAATTTGTAACTTACAAATTTGTTATATAATTATAATTTTTATTTATTTTATTTTTAATTTTATGCATACATACATATAGACATGTGCATGCCCGACATCTTAATAGTTTTGCTACTCTTGTTAGTTTAGGAATTTTTATTATTTTTGTCTTAATTTAAAAAAAAATTGGTTTTTTTTTTACTTAAAAAAACAAGCAAATTATCTCTCTTTATTTTTTTTCTATTTTTTGAAAACTCATTAATTATTTATCAATACTATAATCTCTCCCTCTACTACCTGCTACTCTTACCCCCATTGTTATTATTACATCAATGACACTATTATTAATATCATTACATCACTACTAATGTCACAATAACTCTTATTATAACACTCTTTACCCAAAAAGCATTAAATAAATAGTCATCACAAAAAAAAAATACAATTTTTTAAAAACTTTTTGCGAGTAAAGAAAGATCACATCCTCACTTAAAATATCAATTTAAAGCCTATAGCTAATAGTTCAATCAAATAAAAGGATTTATGCACTCCAAGAACCTAATTAAAAATTCAGTAAAAGTATATGGAGACCTGCAAAATAATTAAACCAAATAATTATTAATTTCTCCATTAATAATTAAAAAATATTAAATATTTTATAAATTAATTTAAGGATTCCTTTAATTACGCATAGAAGAAAAAATATTATTTTTTTTGCTTCTAAGATATTAAATAATATTTTTCTATTTAACACTTTTTTTAAAATACTTATGGTGATATTAGGTAAATTTTGTAACTTAGTTTTCTTTTTGTTCCTATTTATTTGTTCATTCGAAAAATTTATTTTATTCCAAAGATTGCTGCTGGTTAGTTTGAAAGAATTTTTTACGAAACAATAATATGGAACAATATATAAGGATTTTTTAAACAAATATCTTATATATATATATATATATATATATATAAAATAGGACTCAATAGAAACCAAAAGGTTAATTAGTTTATTCAATTTTCTATTTCAAATTATTTATTAAGAACATACAGAAATTTTTAATTAGTTTTCAACTTTACTTTCATTTTTTAATAAATTCGTACATGATAATAGAAAGATGAATAGAGTTAGGGTTTGTTTGGCCCAACTTTTTTTTAACTTAAAAACCACTTTTAAGTTTTTTTTTAACAAGCAGAATCTTATATCATTTCATTATATTGAAGATAATAAAATTTAAAATACACGTAGGAACATGGATGTAATTAAACTTGGTGACTAGCATGATATCTTGCTTCTCTTGCCAAGGTATGGACTACAAGATAATTGGTTTCTCTCCTAATAAAACTTATCTTTGAGTTTGTGAGAGTAAGCAAAATGGTCTACAGTTAGAGATAATAAAATTGAAATATGAAAAGCCAGTATTGGGTTTGGAGATTGTATCCACTATGATTTTGCAATCTGTCTAGAAAATTATGTTAGGAAGACCCATTTCACATGCCCATTACAAGGCTTGGTATAGAGCAATTGCTTCCGGTTCTGGAGGTCTGATTCTACCGTGGAAATTGAAGCTCCTAGCTGACATAAATTGGACATGATTGTTCCTGATACACATTCCAGCTGCAAACATATTTTCGTCCTTAAAGATCGATGCGTCAAGAGTGCAAGATATGTAGCCTTGCGGTGGAGGTTGCCATGATGTTGGAGACTGAGTTGTTTGATGCTGCAGTTTCGCTGGTTGAAAGGATCTAACAGTCTTCATTCGTGCATGAATTGCTTTGCTCTAGAGATTGTAATATTGGATGCTGGAGCTTTTGAATTCCTTCAAAGTTTATCATTTCTAAAATTCCATATGGACCAAAGAGTTGCTACAAAGAGGCTTTGATGTGATTCCTGCAATTGTTTTATTGCTGTAAAAATAAATTCTGAGATACCATCAACATTAAGAGTTAGTTGCTCCACAAAATTCCAAAGACATATAGCCAGCCATAGTTCTTTTGCTTTATCACAATCAACTACTTTTAAGTTAAAGCTAAAAAAGTAGCTTTAAAATTTAAGTTAAGTTGTTTGGTATTTTTCATTATCTTTCTTTTAATAGCTACTTTTAAGTTAAAAGCTGTTTGGTAAAATATTTTTATAAGAGATTTAATTTTTTTTATATTTAAAATTAACATATTTTAGTCTTAATCCTTCTATATACCATAGAAAGAAACCTTGACTAATTTAGAATTTAACTAAAAAATAAATAAAGATCAATAAAAAATTATTTACGATAAAAATTGAACTTGAATACAATCTGAACGGTTCAATTAACTTTACATTAATCACCCATATCACCCATGTCCAATTACTCAGTTATTTAAAATTAATATATATTAAATTATAATAATATAAGACTTGATAAAATCAACTTATTATATAAAAACCATAATAATTTTTCCAAATTAATAAATAAAAATTAATTTGAATAATCAAATAAACAGTAATTACCATCCTAATTAATAAATATTGATTTTTATAATTTATAAAACTGATTAAAAATTTCATTCAAAACAAAAATATAAAAACCATATATCTTTCTCAAAAAGAAATAACTCCAAGAACTAGAAGTAACTTATTCAAAAGCTCCTTATTCTAATAATGTCTTGATTTCTTCGTAAAAATAAGTAGCTTGGAGGATTCTACGGTGGACCTATGAAATACGTTGTCTACCGGTGGATCAATAAATAAAGCTAAAATAAATTTTAAAAATTAATTCTTATTTTATTATAATGTGTAAAATATTTAGAGTAATAATACATCAACACTCATATTTTTAACACCTAGCAAACATTTATAATTTTTTTTATCTGTTTCTTCAAGTCAAATTATATTACTTATAAAACTTATACTTTTTTTTCACTTTTTATCTTTCTCTTATTAGGTGTTGATGGGCATATTGGATGTCCACATCTATAATTTTTCATATATCTATTATACCCCATTTAATTTGCTTGGGACGAATCTTTCCTTTTCACAACAGCCCCAGCCTCTCATCACCCTCTATTAAAAGGTTAAAAAAATGACAAACAACAATAACATCAATTATAATTCTGTACACGAATTTTGTACTTCTACTACATAAAATGAGATATAATGTACCATCAAGAATGAGATATATTTACATAAATTATTATTTACGATGAAAATTTATTTAAGTAACCGAAATGTAATTTTTCATAATTTTTACATTTGATTCTTATCGATCACAAATAACTTATTTTATTTAATGTGACAAAATCATAATTGTAACTTCTTTTTATTTAAATTAGTAATTGTTATAACTTTTAATCAAAGGAATTATGAGATCAATCGAATACACATAGATTTTTAACCTAATGATGTATCATTGCACCATCGTCAAAAATATCAATTTTGATAATTAGAATTTGTAATAGAAAGGTTTTCAATGCAAAATAGATCAATATGTTATAAATAAAAAATATAATTTTTTGAATATAATCAAAGTAATTTTCTAGTAAGTTTATAGTTTTATGATAATAAACATGTTCCTGAACAAATAGAAATGCATAAATTGATTGATAAATAAAGTTATAAAACAAAGAAAGAAATAGACTTGTAATGTAAAAGACTTTTGAAAGTAAATTGAATTGAGATGCAATCAATAATTAAAATAACATAAATGTAAGTAACGTGCTCGATATGTAAATTGAGATTGAAATGTAAAATAACATAAAAATTATGAGAAAATAAAGAACAACAAGTAAATAAGTTCAAGTTCAGGGAATAAATAATGATTGGAAAGAATAGAGTTTGGAGAAGAAACATAGAAGAAGAGAATTGCATAACACATGAATTGATCAAAGTAAAACAATTGCAGTAGTTATAAATTGCATTAAGATATGTTTGAATAACTGGTAGTCATTTTTCTTATGTGACGTGTTGGTATAAAGGTTTTTGTGTGATCTTCGTGACCAACGAAAAATAACCAATGATGTGCTTATTTATAGTTTAATTGCACTGAACTGTCAATTTATAAGATTTGTATGAATGTATAACTTATTCAAACTAACTATTTACGATATTAATACCTATATCTTTGCGCTCTTTGTTAGACAACGTCATTACTACAAAAAATGTAATTTACGATGCACCAACAATGATGGTTGCCCAAAACGGTTGTTGAACACAACTTGGTGATAATTTTGTAATTATGTTGAATGTGTACGAAGATGGTTTTCAAATAATTGTCTTGGAATGGTGTGTTCAACAATGATTACTTGAAAAATTGATATTGACACTACTAAAATTATTGCTTTTTACGATGCAAGGTCAACAATGGTTGTCGAAAAATCATCGTTGTATGGGTGGCGATGACAATTTTATAATTATTGCCACCATTTTAAAGACGGTTTCCATTAAAAAGTCGTTGAAACCGTAAAAACGATGATGTTTTGAGGAAAATTGGCATCATATTGTAATATTCAAAGACGTTCTTGCTAAAATCGTCTTTGAATAAGGCAATTTAAGTTGTCAAATTTCAGTCATGTCTTGGTCTCACCCTGTTCACTCACACAACTTCCCGCCATTCTCTCGTTGTCTGCTCACTCCGTTGAGGCCGCTATCATTGAAGTTGTCGTGCTCTGTCATCGTTGAAGCCACTGTCGTCGACATTCGTGAAATGATTGTCCATTGGACTCTTCTTAGGTTGGTTTAGTTATGCTACTACTTTTTGTTTTATGGCAACATATTATTTGCATTATATTTCCATTATGTAGTTATATTTGTTAATAAAATGGAAATGGCTAACTAATTAAAGTTAGAGGTACATTGTAGTCCTTTGGTGCTCGCGATCCCTAAATGAGCTGTGATGGGGCCGATTCTATTTTCCCCTATAAGAAGATAAAAGTCATACATATACCTACCAAATGTGTGTAGCTTAATTAGTGTAAGGGTTTGAGATGTTGTATCGTATCTCACTATTAGTATTAATGAATATTAGGTTGCACATTAGAGTAGCTAGCTAGCCATTTAGCTAGATTAAGGGGATTGGTTGTTGAAGTATTGAGTCATGAAAATAGATGGTATTGTCAGTGCAAACCTTTATCTTGTACCAATGCAAACATTTTTTCTTCTATCTTTTCCTATTTCAATGTTTGATCTTTTTCTATCCTAGATGGATTTGATTAATTGTTGTATAGAAATTAATAGGTAAACTAGTGAATGCTATCTTTTAGTACATCATATATTAGGGCCCATATTCTTAGAATTTAACAAGATATAGATATACCATGCATTGACAAATGCTTCACATCTCCATAATCCAAACTGCTATTTACTAGTCTTTTCTAATTTCAAGTAAAACTAAAACAAGTGCACTATCAGCTTCACTCCCTCTAGCTTGTTTTCACTATAAACTTAGGAAAACTATAACTGTGACTTTGAATGGTGTTTGGTTAATTCGAGAAAAGTTTTTGGTATTGGCATTTGCTTGTCCTTAATACCCATAATGTTTGTTCAACTTTGAGGGCAAAAGTAACATGCTTGCATGTGCATAACAGAGGGTGGCAGTGGCAAGGGAAGGTTGTTGTATTTTCTAGCACGCTTAATAAGCAAAGCAAACTAAGTAACTAATTATATATTCACTATATAATTTTATTTAATTATTTTGTTCAAATTGTTTGTAATTCATGACAGGGAATCAGAAAAAAAAAAGCTCAGGAAATTAAAAAATACAATGCTTACCCCCACTTACTATCTTGTGGGGGTTATGATTTGCTTGAAAAAAATCTGATGAAGGAGAAAATGAAGAAAATGCAACATGATGCAATGAATACTGAGGATTCAGCAATGATCGTTGACCCTCCATCTCCGATTGCAAGACATATGATGTGGAAGATGACACACATAAAGCAATATGGGCATATGGCATTTAAGGCAACACAAGAAATATCTGATAAAATTGTGAGTTGATGTTAACATATAATTTTAAGTGTTTTTGTTTTTTGAATGATAACAGTGACCTTAAGTATTTTTCATGTACCATGTTGTGCTTGTTATAGGACTCGTTATAAGAGTAGATAACTCAGGGCAACTTTATCTCCCATGGTCGGGACAACATACTTACTACTACCATTGATCGACTGGAGCATCCAAGTCGTGTTTGTGCAACGGAAACTAGTGTGACAATTAGTGAATACTTTGGGCAAGCATCATGTGGTTCCAACAGTTCCTCTGCATTAATCACCCCACAACAATTGCTTGACATAATCGGTAACCTTAAGGAAGAGTGGAGGAAAGAAGTTGAAGAGGAATATAATCTTCAATTCAAGAAAATGAAACAAGAGTTGAAGAAAGCCATTAAAATTGAGTTAACCCAAATGCCATCATAGAACTCACCCATGGTACACGGGGATTTACAACTATTAGGTGCACGTGTGAGCACAAAGGGTAGCCATGTTGAAAGTGCAACCAATCCATCTGGGGGAGAGGATGTTGATGATGGGGTGCCTACTATGGGGTTTTACGTTCAATGTGATCATTCTACATGTCTGGTGGCCTTGAGAAAAGTTTATGATGGGGAGTCCACCATACATAACGTGTCTTATGCAGATGATGTGGTTAGGGTGATTGTTGAAAAAGTTTATGATAGTTACACTCTAGTCTCATTTCCGACGACAAAGATTCAATATGTTAGACAGACCCTTGACACATTCGTTGCATGGCCGAGTCATCTTGTGAAACTTGTATCACATGAGGTATTTTTTTTAACATGTATTAAGACAATTGTAGATTGTTAAAAATGATTTACCAACATTAGGTTAATTGTTCTTTTCATTAATCATATATAGAATAGTCTAAAGAATGTCGTTGAACCTGTTCAAAAGTCCAATACTCTTAATGCAGATGATCTATTGGGTGACTTTATTAAGAACCTATATGATGTTTACCAGAAACCTGTTGAGTTGTTGTGGGATGAGAGTAAATTTGGGATTCCAAATGTAGAAGCATCCTTCTTCTTAACATTTTCTGATCTAAATGAAATAATATCAAGTCATAAATGTTTGAACATATCTATATTACAGTTGTGGATGATATAAGTAAATTTTATTCTCGATAAAATCGTCTTAAAAATTTACGCTTCTAAGACGGTTTCTATCTACAAATTGTCTTTAAATAATGTTTTTTATGACGGTTTCTACAGAAATTGATGTTGATATCTGGCATTCTAAGACGGTTAAGGAACTATCATTGAAATTATTGTGTTTTCCACGATGTCGGCTATGAAGATAGTTAGAATCCATCGTCAAATCCCTATTTTAACCGTCGTTGAAGATGCATCTCCGTGTGCACTTGATCAAAACAACATGCCTTCGACGATTCTTTCTTCATTTTTTCAAGAAGTATATAACTTCAATAACTTATCTTCATATATAATCCTTGTCTTCTAAGTTATGTCTTCTTCGACTTACCATCAAACTTCATAAGCCTATACCTTTTTCGATTGATAATCGAACATAATTTTAGTATTATGTTCTCCAACTTCATTCGACCTCATTAGACTTTCTAAGTTTTATACTTACAAAATTTTACTTTCACCAATATCAATTATATACATGAATTTGGAAATAGTTTTCATTTATTTCTCCATTAATAGCTAAAAGTATAAAATATTGTAATAAATTAACTTAAAGATTGTTCTAACTAATTAGATATAGAAAATAAATACTTTTTTTGCTTCTAGGATATTAGATATTTTGTTTTCCTATTCAACACAATTTAACTAAAATAAGAAAAAATTCAATATAGAAAATAATTTAAACAAAATCTCCTTTTTCAGAAAACAAAAATCATTGACAAAGAGTTTATCTTATAAAATATACAAGCGTCAATATAAAAAAAATGGATGGAGAATATAATGGCGTACGCAATGGAACGTTGAATCAGTCCTAATTACTGTGGCGGATCCAAGACCCTAAGTCAATGGGTGCAAATTATAAAAAATAAATTCAATAGGTTCAATTATATAAATATAAATAAAATAAAATATAAAAATATAAGATTTTGTTTACAAATTTAATAAATTTTAAAAAATGAGGGGGTGCAACACACCCTCAAAATAATGTAGGTCCGCGAGTACCTAGTTAACTTTCAAGTTTCAATGATGGTTACTAAATATAGCCATGTTAAGAATAGAAGTGGTGGAATCGAAATCAAATAGGTTGTCTAATAATGAACATATACGTCTCTGCTTACGTCACGTGATCTAGATCAGCAAGCGTGTCACAACTACCCCTTTGAAACATGGGTAAGGTAATATAAAACGACCATTAGCAAAGAGAACAAAACCAATCAACAGAGAATGGTGAGCGTTGAATCTCGTTACACCGTCTTACCCTCTAAACCCACCCCAAATGAAAAACTCTTCTCCTTGATCGAACAAATTAAGCTTCGCACTCACGCGCCACTCCTCTACGTGTACAAGCCACACCCCGATCACGATGCATCAACCTTTGTTAACACCTTGAGGCACTCTCTTAGCCAAGCTTTGACCATCTATTACCCTCTTGCGGGTAGGTTGAGTTCGATCGAAGGTGGAAAATGGGAGCTTCATTGCAATGCCAAGGGAGCACAACTCTTGGAAGCCAATTGCAAAGATTTAAACTTGGATGATTTGGGTGATTTTGTGCCTACCCATTTGGTGTCACAACTCATACCCAACATTGACTACAATGTCCTAGTTGAGGACATACCTTTGTTGGTTGTGCAACTAACGAGGTTCCCTTGTGGCGGTGTTACCATTGGGGTGGCCTTGTGTCGTTGCACAATCGACGGAACCGCGTCCATGCGGTTCATGACCACGTGGGCCAAGTTGGCTAGGAAGGAAAATTTGGACCACGTGGAAATGATGCCGTGCTGTGATCGAAATAAGTTGAATTCGTACAAGGTTGATGATTCGAGGTCCCACGACCATTCGGAGTTTCGCACTCCTCCGAATTGGTTAGGTTCATTAGGAGGCAGAGACACTAATGTTGTGGTTGCAATAGTGAAGCTCACAGATGCACAAGTGAAGAAGCTCAAGCACAAGGTAAATTACGTTAACATAATTAACACTACTAGAGCTAGTAGTACTTCACGACCTTATTCAACTTTTGAGGTTGTTGCTGGGTATTTGTGGAAGTGTGTGAGTAAAGCACGTTATGAGGGGAAAAGTGACCAACCTACGAGGTTGTCTACTTTGGTTAATTGTAGGAACCGAATAACTCCACCACTTCCTAATGGGTATGCGGGAAATGCAGCATTTCCCACCGTGACACCCACATGCTCCTTTGGTGAAATCATGCAAAAACCTTTGGGTTATGCAGTTGGGAACGTTAGGGTGGCACTTGAAAGGGTGACAAGGGAGTTTGTGGGGTCAGCACTTGATCACATAGCAAAGGAGAAAGACATGAATTTGGTGAGGTACAATTTTCACTACCCAACCTCAAGTGTGCATAAGGGACCTTACAAGGGGAATCCGAACCTTTTTGTTGTTAGTTGGATGAATTTTTCGTATAAGGATGCGGATTTTGGATTTGGGAAGCCTTTGTATTTTGGCCCTGGGTTCATGGATGCTGAAGGGAAGGCATTTGTTATGAATAAGGCTAATGGGGATGGCCTCATTGTGGCAATTTCTTTGGAGGCATCTCACATGGATGCTTTCAAGAAATTCTTTTACGGTGACATCCAAGAGGAGGAATTTCCTATTTCCAAACTGTGATTGTTAAAATCTCAAATTTTGACTAGGATACTTTCTTGCTTGTGCGGCCTCCTTGGACTGAATTGATTTTTCAAATACGGATACTGAGACATGGTGAAATAATTTGATTTGGTCTTGATTGGTTGATTTGGCAGCAGGGAAAGAAAGTTATTATGGCAACATCTTTGAAAAGAAGTACCCTTGTTTATTTAATTTTTTTTACCATGTTTTCAGAGCTATATTTGGATTTGAGGAAATGAGATGTATAATGGAAAAAGATGAAGTGAAATAGATTTAAGGTTTATTGTTTGGATTGAAAAATAAAATAAAATAACGGAATGAAAAGTAATGAAGTTTATTCTATCTGATTATTTAATTTTTGAACCTTGTTCCTTAATTTTTTATCAGCTAACCTTACTCCTTAAGTCCTTATGCTCTAAATTGGGGTATGTGATAGAAGGATTCTTTATTTTATTAACTAGTTATACATTTATCATTTCATCACTCTAAATTAAGGCATCTCACATGAATGCTTTCAAGAAATTCTTTTAATATGTGATTGTAATAGGTGTAAGGTAAGATTTGGCGGAGACATTTTCGTTGCTTGCTTGGATCACTGTTGTCGTTGATTTTTCAAATAAGAGTAATGATATCACTTGGTAAACCAAATTGATGTTGTCATGATTAGTTGGAAAAGAAAGTTATTAAGGCGATGGCTTCGAATAGAAGTACGCACACGTCTCTTATTTATGTTTCTAATATGTTTAAGTTTCTTACTCTTTAAATTGTTGAATATTAATAATTTAGTGCTTCTCCTCGTTCCAATATCTTCAAACACCTTGGTGTATTGGGTTGTAAGTTTTTTTTCCTGCTTATTACTGGCTATCCTAGTGGTTAATTGGTTTACAGAGAGAGCTTTGGTGGTGGTTATTTACAAAAATACTCCAAGGCTTAATTAAGTGACTGAATTAATGTTTATGTAAGGTAAAAATTACTATCAGAGTGAGAATAAACCTTGAAAGGTTGAATTCAAGACAGAACAAATTGCGTCTCATTAGCTATGCTGCTATAAATTAACGTGCTTAATATTTTCACTTATTTTCAGAATGATCTTCGAGTAATTATCTATTTGAAACAACCAATATTCAAGATGGATTTGGAGAGGGGAATCAGTGGGTCGTTTGGCACACAGACCTGGTCATTATTAATATGATATCCATGGGAAAATGAATATGTATTTTTTTAACTATGATTTTAGTATAAAATTGTTTCATTGTAGTAATAAATTTTCGTCACAAATCTTGAGTGCAAAAAAATGAATATTTTTTTTTATATGATTTATTTTTTTCAAAAGATTAATTTCAGACATGTTGACGATGTATTTTTTTTAATAAATTAAGCTTACTAGCAATTAAATAATTTTAAAAAATATTTATACTATGAATAATAAATAAACTTGTGTCAATCAATGTTTATAAAGACATACCAACGGTTGAAATTAGTTAAAAAAACTAAAATTGTGATTTTTTTTTTAAAGTGAAGAAAAAAATATCTCAATTAAAAAATGAGAACATAAAATTGTAAATTTTTTAAAAGTAAAGGATGAAATGTGTCAATTAAACAATTAGAGAACTAAAAAGGTATATTTAAGAAAAATTGAAAGACGGAAATTATATTTTACCTTGTAAATCAATTTTTTAATTTAAAATTAACAAACAATTAATTTTTTAGAGCTCCAAATGTCACGAGTAAATATTATATTTAAAAATCATTTTCTTATGTATATACTATAGACAATAGATTCTGCCTGCAATGTTATTAAAGATAAATATTCAAGGCTATAAAAATTTTAAAAAATAAACTAAAATTATAACTAACATTCTCATAAATCCGTAGATTTATTTTTTCCTATTTTATTTGCATTATTTTATATCACTCTAATATCTACATGTAACTATAAATGTTTTATTTGTCAAGATATTTAAGTTAATTTTTAATTTTTTTATTAGCTAAAAAACTTATTTAATTGTTTGATAAACAAACTTTTTTAGTAATTTCTCAGTAACTCTTAGTGTTTTCTGAAATACAACTAGCTTCTAGTTTTTTATATTTTCTTTCACTTTTATCCTATATATATTTATTCATTTTTCTTGTTAACTTTTTAAAAATAAATCATGATTTTATTATTTTTTTGTTATTTTACATTTTTCAACTACTTTAACAATTAATTTTGTCAAACACTTCTAATTTAATAAGTTAACTAGCATTTTAGTTACCAATTAATTTTTCAATTTTTAACTAACTTCTCACCTACTTTTATCAACCATAACCAAAATACTTACCTTGAATTTGCATTAAATATATTCACGTTTGTTGACAACATTATAATCTGCTGAAATTTTTCCTTCAAAATAATAGTCTACTGAAATTGCACCTATGGTTTTGGTACATGCAATTGTTCTTTGCAATAAAAAATGTACTTCACACATCAAAAGCACGTTTGTTGACAACATTATAGTCTGCTGAAATTTTTCCTTCAAAATAACAGTCTACTGAAATTGCACCTATGGTTTGGGTACATGCAATTATTCTTTGCTATAAAAAAATGTACTTCACATATCAAAAGACTAAAAGAATTGCAATAATTAAGGCTATTGCTTCCTGCACTCTTTGGAAATATTTTTTTAATCTTTTGGAGTGGTTATTCCATAAGCCAAAAAGAAAATGTATTTCAAAATGTAATTTTACATTTCAAAAGAAAAAAAAAGGAGGGATTTGAATCTTACATCTCCCTATGTGTATCATGCACCTCCCATTATTAAGTAATAATACAAATATCTTTAATGAAATTTTCACCTCCTATCTCCCAACCCTAACACCTCCTTCCTCCCTTCTCTCAACCCGCGAAGACATCTCCCTCGACAGCACACCCTCATGATGACATCCTTTCTTCAACAGCACACCCATGGCGACGACACCCGTTCCTCTCGTGGCGACTCCTCCTCCCCCCTTCCTCATTTCATGAAGGTAAGTGTCTCCTTCACCTTTCTCTTCTTTTTTCTTTTCTTCCTCCTCCTTCTCCCTTATCAAATTTAATTAACTATAAAACAACTTTCAAAATGGCCTTTTCAGAAGCAAAAATGCTTTCAGAAATCTCTTTCCGTAAGCTAAAATGTTTCTAGAATGACCTTTTCATAAGCAAAAAATGCTTTCGAAATGACTGTTCTAGAAGCATTTTTGCTCACGAAAAGACCATTCTGGAAGAAACTTTTTAAATCCGAAGCAACCTTTTCGAAAGTGTATTTTGTATATTCTGGAAAGGGATTTTTGAAAATCATTATTATGCTTACAGAAAGTTCATTCCGAAAGCAACAACTGCAATTCAGAGTAGTCTTTTTTAAAGTGTATTTTGTATCTTCTAGAAATGACATTTTAGAAAGTACCATTTTAGCTTATGGAAGAACCATTTTGGAAGCAAAAATTGCAATCTAGAATAGCCTTTCTGGAAGTGCATTTTATAGCTTTCAAAATGGTCATTTTGGAAACACTATTTTTGCTTGCGAAAAAAATTTTCTTCTGAAATGGTCATTCCCTAAGAGTATTTATATCCTTACGGAACACTTGTTTTGGAAACAAATCCAAAACTCAAAATAGGAATGCCAATTCCAGGAAGAAGAGTTGAGTTGGAGAAGAAGAGAAGAAGAGGAAAGAGGAGAAGAAGATAGAAGGGGTAGGTTGGGGTTCTTCAAAAGCTGGGAGGTGCAGAATGCAATAAGAGAGGTGCAGAATTCAATTGCCAAAAGCGGAAGAACAAGATGCAATAACTTTGCAATAAACCCAACCAAAGAAAGAGCCCAAGCCAAGTCCAACATGAATTGTCCCTTGCAACAATTAACTGAAGGCTAAATTGCAAATTGTAATTTTGGTATTCCTTTAATTTTTTATTTGTGATTTTAATCATTGTATTTTTTAAAAATTATATTAAAATATTTTAATTAATTAAATTATTTTATGATAGTACCTTAAAGAATTTATTAGATATAAGATTCGATTAAGTCAAAATAAAAGCTATAAAACATAAGCAAAATTAACAATTAGACTAAAATTATATTTTTTTAAAACTGAGAACTAAAATCATGATTATTTAAAAAAAATTAAAGTCACGTACCAGGATTTGAAAGATAGCTAAAATTGTAATTTAACATAAACTACAATACCTTCTTACTTCCTCGCCTACGGATCTAAATGTCCAATTTTGGCGTTCAATGGAAGGGTTATCTATTAGGTAACAGGTAACGTGCTAGATATAAACATGTAACGAGACACGCCGCTAATATACTGCTAATTTATCACGGTTTTGATCAAGAACTTGCTAATTGCAAATCAATTATAAACAACAGAGAAAAATCAAAAGGATAAAACTGAGAGACCAGTCATACATCTTAGCTTCATGTCCATGATAATCTGAAATCCTAGTCACACAAAATCCCAGAATCACATTGAAGCCTCATATGGATGCAAGATTCATCATCAATCACAATTTGGAACTAGCATCCTCCATATCCTCATAAAACAACTTCCTCAGAGCATCTACATGCGATTCCAGCAAACAAACAGCTACAATGAAGCCATCACCACTTGCATTCTCCAAAAGAAAAGCCTTGCCATTAGAATTAATGTTTCCGGGAATCAAAGAAACCGGTTTCCCCCACCCAAAATCCGTCTCAAAATACTTAAAATTCGTCCAACCAACCATATACAAATTAGGATCTCCCTTAAACTTCCCTTTCCCATCACCAGAACCATAAAACGTGTCCCTGAACAAATCGAAGTCCTCCACACTTGCTATGTAATCAAGCGCAGACCTCACATACTCATCACTCATCTTCCCAATCGCTTCCCTCACTTTCCCCACAGCATAGCTCAGAGGCTTGTGCATGATCTCATCAAAGGAACAAGTTGGTGTCACCGTGGGAAACGTTGCATTCCCAAAATAAGCCGTGGGGAGAGAAGGCCTTAAACGGTTTCTACAGTTAACCAAAGTGGTCAACCTCGTTGGTTGACCCAAATCACCACCCGCGTAACGCACCTTGCAAACACACCTCCACAAGTGACCAGTTATAACCTCAAAACTAGTATAAGGTCGTACGGAACCATTACCGTTATTAATACCATACCCACTTCCAAAGTCACTAGCTTTCTTCTTCAGTTTCTCAACTTGACCCTTTGTGAGTTCCAATATGGTCGAACCAAGTTGTCCTTCCATCTGGGTATGCTGTTGTGTCAAAAGGGGTGGTGGCAAAAACTCAGGGTGTTCAAAACGTGGTGGTTTATTGAGTTTAAATGAATCTAACTTGGTTCGATCAAGCAAAGGAATCAAGCTGGAATCTAAGTTCTCTCCTTTAGCAAGCTTGGCCCACGAGTTAACGAAGCTGCTAGCCGAATTTCCATCGAGGAGAGCGCGACAGAGGGAGAGACCGAGCGTGATGAAGCCGTTGGGGAACCTCGTGACCTGCGCCACCAGCAAGGGGACATCCTCAATGGGGACATCATCGTAGTTGATTTTGGGGACAGCGTGGACGGGAGCGAAATCGCGAAAATATTTGAAACTGAATTGACTTGAACATGTGGCTTCTATGAGGACAGCTCCACTGGCGTTGCAGAGGAGCTGGAAGCGGCCGCCGGGGATGCGGCGGAGGCGGCCAGCGAAGGGGTAGTAGTGAGTGAGTGCTTTACTGAGGGAGGCTGAGAGAGTGTGGATGAGATGATGGTGGGTGATGCTGGTGTTGCTGTAGAGGTAGAGCTGAGATCCGTGGTTTGGGAGCTTGATTTGGTCGCAGAGGGAGAGTGAGAGGGTTGAAGATGGCGTGGGCTCGGAGGGAACCACCAGGTGGGAACAGTGGATGGTTACCATTTTCAATTTGCTTCTTCTTTTTAGTGCCTCTGTCTGTAGTACTGATTTATAAGGTACACTGCTAGGTTGCGTATTTTAACTCAACTTTGAAAACCCTAAGATGAGTTTGACTGTATTTTTGTTATTTAGTTTTCAAAAATATTTTATTAATTAAATTTCAAAAATTGAGTTTTAGAAAGCACAAGTGAAGGATTAAAATGCAAAAGTATTAGGAAAAACTATAAGCAATATACGTGCATGAATTTAACTATAAAAAATAGTATAACAAATTAATATAATTTCACTCTAAAACATATTAGTTTGATTTTTATTATTTTCTTTTTTAGTTTATGATATTACATGTTTTGTTTTATTTAATTTATTTTACTATTATTATTTAGTTTATGTATTGAATATGTTTTAATTGATTTATTATTTTTGTTTGATTGTTGCTAAGTCTATTATTATAATTTATTGAGCTGAATTCTTGAGTTCAAGAACTCATTTTTAAGAGTTTTCCATATTGGAAGTTGAGATCTAGAAGAACTTCCAAGAATTCTTATTTTTCAAAAAAATATTGATTTTTAATGTTTGTTTTTCCAACAAATTTCAAATGTAAAAATCACAAAAAATAATCTATGAATCCAAATTAAAATATATCACTAAAGAAAAAAATGAAGAAAGTTTTTGCATCTTATGTGGCATTCTCACAAAAAGTGATTCAAGAACTCAAAATGAATTCTTCTGAAACTCTTAGGTGTGTTGCAATAGCTATGACAATCTGGATTGAAGGATAGTAAAATAGCAAATTGATAAAAAAAAAAAAAAAAGAAGAAGTTAGAAATGCTGCAAAAGTTATATAATTAAGGTAAATTGGTAACATTTGTTATTAAAAATGTTGCAAAAAATATGATAAATTAGTAACATTTTACCACATGTTTAGTAAAGAGGTCCTACCCTCATTGTTTATAGTTTTACATAAAAAGTATACATCAAAATGATAGCTACGAGGAGAAAAGGGCCTTAGAAGGTTTGGTAGAAAGGCCAAACCCAAACGGGAAGAGGGGATCATAGTGAGGATCTCCAGCATTCATTGGCAGTTGATCAACAGTTTTGAACCATGTCCTTGGAAGCTTTCCTGTGAAACCATAGTCACCAAATAAAACATCAGCAACACCTTGGCCTTCACTACCTGGAAGCCATGCAGCAACTAGTGCATCTATTGAACCAACATATGGTTCAATAACTACAGGACGACCAGAAATAATGATAACCACACATTTTATTGCTCCACAGACATTTGTTATGATCTCAGGACCAGGTTCTGGGATTGTCAAGTTCATGCTGTCACCATGCATTTCAGCATAAGGGTGCTCTCCTACTACAACTATGGCATAGGAAAATTCATTGGATTTGACAAATTCTACATCTGGGTTCTCCTTGTAGACCACTGTGGTTTCAGGATCAACAGTGTCTTTAACAGCAGCGAGAATTGTAGTCCCTGGTCATACAAAGGTTCACAAGAATAATAAGAACAAGAATTGCAATTTATAATTGACAATGATAGAGATATAATTAGATAAAAAAAATATATATATATATATATACCTTTGAGAAGATTGTTCCCACTGACTCCTTGCCATTCTATGGTCCAGCCACCACACTGATATCCTAGATTATCAGCATGGCTTCCAGCCACAAGTATTTTTGGCGCCTTTTTAGGAAGAGGCAGTAAAGGCTTGTCAGCAGATTCACCATTTTTCAGAAGGACCATTGATTTCCTTACTGCTTCCCTAGCCAAATTTCTGTGTTCCTGTTAAGAAAAAATGGTAAACATTGAAGAGTTACAAGGTGATCCCTATATCAATTTGTGAACTTGGGGAAGCTAAAGGAAACACTTGAGGAAACAAAATAGCCAACCTGGATTCCCAAATATTTGGCCAAACTGTAATCAGCAAAAGGATTCTCAAAAATACCCATCATGAACTTAACCCACAGAATTCTTCTCACCGCATCATCAATTCGACTCATGGGAATGTGCTTATTTTTCACCAACATGGTTAGAACATCTATGAATTCTGTGTAATGCTTTGGAACCATGAACTGCAAAACCAAGCAAAGTGTGTGATAAATGATAATATTAAATGTGCACTCATTGGATATACATCAATTCAGGCTATATCATGTACTTTTGGCCTAAACTAACCATGTCAATGCCAGCAGAAACTCCTGCTTCAATTGAATAAGTGATGTTTGCACGAGGAGGAGAGGTGATCCTATCAATACCCTCGAAATCTGAAATGACAAAGCCCTGAAGAGATCCAAGAAAAGGCAAGGGGTTATTTAAAAATTTGCACATATAATGATAAACAGGTTTCAATGCTATATTCAACAAACAAATCATTTTACCTTGAAATGGAGAGTATTCTTGAGGTAGCCAGTAATAAGATCATGGTGAGCATGCATTTTAACTCCATTCCAACTGGAGTAAGAGGCCATAATGGTTGCCACACCCTTGCTGATTGAGCTGAAGTAGCCTGGCATGTGAATTTTCATCAATCCATCTCTATCTATAACAGTGTTGTGCTCATCAATCCCATTGGTTGTTCCACCATCACCCACGTAGTGCTTAGCACAACCTATAACTTTTTCTCTGTCCAGCAATACATGAGTATTTCAGAAACTAAATACTAACTACAAAATCAACAGAATACATAGGAATTTTATCCTGTCCTGAAGCATAGTAACTTTGTTTCTGAAGGTTAAAGTTAGATGTTAGAATTAGAACAAGTAAGTATTAGGGCATGGAGAAGATTTGTGAAAGCTTATTTATATATTTATCCAAGACCATTCAGATGCAAGCCACTTCAAGCAAAACCAATGACTAAAAGAATAACTCTTGTTCTATGGACCGTTTAACAATTCTATAGAATTAAGAGCAAGAATATCAACTACCAAGGTTCAAAACTAACTGATACTGGAACAATCATATCAAAATAAAGTTATTCAGTTTTCAAAATTCTTACTTTCCAGCAATAAAAGGGACACCCTTTGGTGAATCATTAGGGATGTCCCCTTGCAATCCTGGTATGATTTCAGTCATAGCTTGAACTAGTTCAGGATCTTCACTGTAGCTTTCATAACACCGACCCCATCTTGGATCTCTACAGACCTACAAAGATTATAAGCCTACGCTAAAAGATCTCTATAAGTTAAGAGCAAAAAATTTGGTCGTAATTACTTACTGCTATACAAGGTGAATAAACATATTGAATTCCTGTTGCTCTAACTTCAAGGGCAGTTGCAGCTCCAATTCTCTTAACTAATTCAGGGTCCCTAACCAGCAAAATGAAAATATCCAATATTACCCTTTGTAACAGTAAATGTATCGAGAATAACAATAGGATAATTTGTGCAAAGGGAAACCAGATAAAGCATATATTCAGTTTAGGACAATAACATACCAGGATAAAGCATTTTTTGGGTACAAACCAGATAAAATAATTACATTCAGTTTCCAGACTAGGATGTGCAAGTCTGATACAAATCTATGCATGCCTGAGTTGCTTTAGAATCTGTGGTAATTAATGCCTGAATTGGTTCATGATCATGGTCCAAACTTCAAATTATAGGTCTACATAATATAATTTTTAAAAACAAATGGCTAAGACATATGGAATGCTGCTAAAGTCAATGGACTTTTATTTTTTCACATTCACTATCTTTTATGACAAATGTTAACCAGTGTCCTTGGAACATTGGTTAAGAAACTAAAAGGACAAAAAACATTACTGGGATGAGCAAATTACGCTGTCCATAACTTATTTTATACTCCTATGTTCTCTACAATAAATATTTTCTCCTTTTAGTTTCTTAACCAATGTCCTAAGGGCACTAATTAGCAAGACCCTTCTTTTATATTCATTCTGCATCCCTTCTCTTCTACTATCTCTGCCTTTTTTTTTTTTTATCATTTCTCACTTTTTCTCTCTTAACATTTTTCTTCTCTTCCAATTGCTCTCTTCCTTTTCAGCCATCTCATCTCACACACCTTACGACACAAAACATTATTGATATCAAATTATCAATATACCTGGTAGCTCCAAGGCCAATATTGTGAGGAAAAATAGTAGCATTGTGAATCGTGTTGTGTCCATGAACGGCATCAATCCCATAAAACATTGGAATTCCGAGCCGGGTTGATAAAGCACCCTTCTGAAATTCATTCACCATATCAATCCAGGTTTCAGCAGAAGCCTGTGGAGCCGGAATACTCCCTCCCTCACTCAATACACTCCCTACTCAGAAGAAAAAATAATTTCCATTATTAGCCAATTGAGTAAACATAACCACAAACAAAGAAAAGGGTCTGGTGATTACCAATAAAATACTTCTTAAGCAAATCAGCAGGCACATACTTGCGCTCAACCTGCAACATTTGGCCAATTTTCTCCTCAAGAGTCATCCTCTTAACAAGATCCTCAACCCGAGTATCAATTGACAGTTTAGGGTTCTTGTACTTCATGTATTTTGCATCCAACAACCCTGACCAGTTAACTAGTAGCCATAGCCCCACCAACAAGATGGAGATTTTAGCCATTCCCTCCAGATCCATTGAAGGGCCTGAGACAAATTCAACAGAATATGTAAAAGTCAATGTCCATAAAAACTTAAGTCCACTTTGCACATAACTCAAATGCATCAAATTAACCCTTCAATAATGAAGAACACGCAACCCAAATCTCTAGCGCAGAAACTAATAGGTACACAGTACACTACACACTCTTCATTAAGGCTAACAGAAAGCCAGCAATTCATTACTTTGAGACACATTTAAAAATTAAAATATCCTATGGCTAAACTTTTTTAAGTTGTATCGTACCTTGGGTTAGAAAGGGAAGTTTGCCTCAGGTGTCACAGCAGAAGATGAAGCATCACCCTGCAACACATATATGCTTTACTAAAAGCACTTTTATTCTATTCTAGTTGAATAAGACTATTCACAGTCCAAGATTCCAATTTCCAAATCAAGATTAAACAATACGACATTTATTATTAAAGCATGAAATGATGAGTAAGATGAAATTATATATATATATATATATATATATATATATATATATATATATATATATATATATATATATATATATATATATATATAATTTTATGTTAAATATTTGATCATCCGTTTAGAATTATTTTTAGGATAAAATAGTTTTAAGTAATTTTTACATTACATAGAAAAAATGATAAATAGTTATTTTTGTTCTTCAATATGTAATTCCCTCATAAATGCGTCTCTAAAAGAATAAAATGCAAAATTTAATCCACAAAAATATAAAAAGTACAACAAATATACTCGGACGTTAATGATAGACTGAGACTAATTATTATTATTATGTGTTTGTAATTTATTACTCCTATTCGTTTAATACTTATGGAATATATTTTTTAAATTACCTTTTAATATATATATTTTTATTATTTTGATTTTCTTGTCAAACCTTAATCTTTGATGTTAAAAAAACTTTATCTTATATCTTATAATTTTATCAAATTTTTATTAAATTTTTCACTTTTAATCTTTAAAATTATTTCATATCCCAATTCCAACTTAAGTACTTTTATATTTAGCTTGAAGATAATACCTCAAGAGTTTTGAGTAGAAAAAACACTGTTGGACCAAATTTATTTATTTATTTATTTTAAAAAAAGAATTTAATCAACTATTTTTTTTTTGAAAAAAAAAGTCTCACAAAATTTAAACTAGATAAAGTTAAAATAAAATTACAAATCTTTTTTCCTTAATCAATAATATATATATATATATATATATATATATATATATATATATATATATATATATATATATATATATATCAAATATGAAAGAATCCTTTACATAAACCTTATGTATTTTCACTCGAGAGAATATTTATTATACATAATATGAATGAAATGAAAACAGTTACTAACAAATAAAAAACCCAAATATATCTAAATAAAGAAAATACAATAATGTCCAAACCAATATAGAGGTTAACTTAAAAAAAAAAAAAATTAATACAGAGATATATACAATTCATTATTAACGTCTGGATGTATTTGTTGCACTTTTTATATTTTTGGGAACTAAATTTTGCATTTTCATCTTTCAACAACGCATTTGTCAGCGGAGTGGAAAGACGAAAAGTAGAAAGATTAAAGATGACTATGTTGACAAATTTGTCCCTTCGTCCCACTAGGCTATTCTATTAACGGTGACGGACATAAGTTAATGATTGAATATATTTGTCGCACTTTCTACATGAGAGACTAAAAATTATATTTTCATCTTTTAGGGACCCATTTATCAGAGAATATTTATATATTGAGGGACAAAAGTGGTTATTTATCCTAAAAAATTGTAATGAATTTTATTACTAACTTATTTTCAAAATAAAATATTGAAGTATGTATAAATCACTTTAAAATTACTTTTAACCAAAATTTATTGTTATAAAATAAATTTTATTCAAAAGTGAATTTTAACAAATTTTATTCTAATATCAACCTTTACAAGCATAGGGAAGTTATTTGTGACATTCGTGAGCTTTTGCTGCTGGGTTCACAACTCACAAGGAAGCTAATTTTGTTGCTGACATTTTAACTAAGTGGTGCCTTAGCTATCAGGATTGAGATAGGGAGTGGCAGTAGCCTCCTCCGGCTGTTTTAGAGGCTTTGCTTGGTGACTCAGTTGTGTTAATTAATTGAAATTTTCTTATAATATTTAAAATAAAGAAAAATATTTTTTTTATATGAGACCATAAGAAACACATTGATTAAGAAATTAAAAATATTTTTTTAATTAGAGAGTGATCACACTTTTTCATAATTTTTAACACAATTTTTTAACCAATATTTTGAAAACTTTAGTTATCAACCAATAAATCATTGATTCAAATGGTGTTCATCTTAAATTTTTTTCGTAAGATCTCGAATTAAAAAATAAACATAAAATAATAATTGAGAAAAGGTATCATACTAATAGATTTTTCAAAAAAATTAGTTATTAAAAAAAACTAATCTATACCCTTGTAACAATTTTACGGATAAAAAAAACTTTGATCATCAAAACGACAAATCTACTCCTTTTTTTTTTTTATAGGGAATAAGATTTAATTTAAAATCTTATATATACTTGCTAAATTTCTCTATCAATATACTAACTTTAGTGGGTTAGTTGGGAAGGTGGACTAAGTGGACCCTAATAGGTTAGGAAAGTATTATTGCATTTATTATACAGGTAAAACTATATTTATATGAAAGATTGATAAATTATTTTCTTGTTATGCAAAATATCAAATAACTTTTTACTGTAATTACTCGGGGAAATTCACGTTTGGATATATTGTTTCTTTTAGCCAGAGAAGTAATCTAATGAAAGAGTACAAATCAATATGTGATTGCTACCCCACCATGGAAGCTGAATTCGTGGCGTGGATTTGAGTCTACAATTCAAGCATGGTGTTACAAAATTTTACCTTGGGCTTTCGAATTGTAGATAGTATGGTCAGGTTGCTAACTGCTAAGGATTTAATACTTTGAGTTGTAGTGTTGGAAGGATATTAAAGATTCAAATTACAGGAACAAGATGTGCCTTTGGAAGGATATTAAAGACTCAAATTACAGGTACAAGAAAGATACTCATTTTTCTCTTTGAAATGAAGCCACAAGAAAATCGCATCAAAGAAAGAAAGTGAAAGACACACTTCGTGTAAGGTTTAAGATGAAGTGAAAAAGCCAAATTAAGAGAACATATCTACATCATCATAAATACAAAGAAAGAAAGTCCAACAGGGGAACAAACTTTCAAGGAAATAATTAAAGATCAAAGTGTCATCAGGGATTCAGATAAGTTCTTGAAACCCTCTTGATAGATAATGAGGATCAACGAGAATGATGATATCTAAGATCCCAAGTGCTTTACAGTGTAATTTTAATTATTGTTGAACCTTAATAAATCTATATATACAAGATTTGTCAAGACATGATAATAAGAAAAAAAAACTTAAATATGATTTTCATCAATATACTTTTTGAGTTTACTATTTAAAAAATATTTTATTATCTCTAACATTCAGAGTTTACTTCTTTTGATATCTATTATTAGTTTAAATTTATTAAGTGATGATATAAATCATTTATTAACTAATCATATCATCACTTAATCAATAATACAACACGTTATCCGTTAACGAATCACGATTAAGGATAGGTATCAAAAATAAAAATTAAAAAATATCAGATAATAAAATAAAAAAAATATTTTTAGATAATAAATTAAAAAGATAATATATTATAAATATGAAAAATATATTTAAGAATAAAAAAGAGAACGGAAACAATTTTAGCTGAAGGAAGAAAAAAAATCCCAAACATAAAAAATATGTTTGCAACCTCACTATTTTATTGTTTTCATTTGTACATTAAATATATATATATATATATATATAGAGAGAGAGAGAGAGAGAGAGATGAAGATGATAACTACTCAGAATAAAAGCCCTTAGTTGGTTTGGTAGAAAGACCAAACCCAAATGGGAAGAGAGGATCATAGTGAGGATCTTCAACATTCATTGGGAGTTGATCAACAGTTTTGAACCATGTCCTTGGAAGCTTTCCTGTGAAACCATAGTCACCAAATAAAACATCAGCAACACCTTGGCCTTCACTACCTGGAAGCCATGCAGCAACTAGTGCATCTATTGAACCAACATATGGTTCAATAACGACAGGACGGCCAGAAATAATGATAACCACACATTTTATTGCTCCACAGACATTTGTTATGGTCTCAGGACCATGGTCTGGGATTGTCAAGTTCATGTTATCACCATGCATTTCAGCATACGGATGCTCTCCTACTACAACTATAGCATAGGAAAATCCGTTGGATTTTACAAATTCTGCATCAGGGTTGTCCTTGTAGACCACTGTGGTATCAGGATCAACAGTGTTTTTAACAGCAGCGAGAATTGTAGTCCCTGGGAATACAAAGGTTCACAAGAATAATAAGAAAATAAAGTTGCAATATATTACCTCTCGTCTTATTTATAAGAAACAAGTTGTAGTGTAAAATATATAATTGATACTGATATTGAGATATAATTAGAAAAGAAAAAAAAATATTTACCTTTGAGAAGATTGTTTCCACTAACTCCTTGCCATTTTATGGTCCAGCCACCACACTGATATCCTAAATTATCAGCATGGCTTCCAGCCACAAGTATTTTAGGCACCTTTTTAGGAAGTGGCAATAAAGGCTTGTCAGCAGATTCACCATTTTTCAGAAGGACCATTGATTTCCTTACAGCTTCCCTTGCCAATTGTCTATGTTTCTGTTAAGAATTTTGGGAAACATTGAAGAGTCACAGGGTGATCCCTATACCTAATTGTGAACTAAGGGAAGTTAAAGGAAATAGTTAAGGAACACAAAATACTGAAATTAGCTAACCTGGATCCCCAAATATCTGACCAAACTGTAATCAGCAAAAGGGGTCTCAAAAATACCCATCATGAACTTAACCCACAAAATTCTTCTCACCGCATCATCAATCCGACTCATAGGAATGAACTTGTTTTTCACCAACATTGTTAAATCTTCTATGAATTCTATGTAAAGCTTTGGATTCATGAACTGAAAAACCAAGCAAAGTGTGTAACAATATATAAATTGTCCTTATTGGAACTATATATACATCAATTCAGGTACTTTTGGCCTAAATTACCATGTCAATGCCAGCAGAAACTCCTGCTTCAATTGAATAAGTGAAGTTTGCATGAGGTGGTGAGGTGATCCTATCAATACCCTCAAAATCTGAAATAACAAAGCCCTGGTGTAATCCAGGAAAAGTTAAGGGGTTATTTAAAATTGTGTCCATAGAATGATAAAGATTATATTCAACAAACAAATTATTTTACCTTGAAATGGAGAGTATTCTTGAGGTAGCCAGTAATAAGGTCCTGGTTAGCATGCATTTTTTCCCCGTTCCAACTGGAGTAAGAGACCATAATGGATGCCACGCCCTTGCTGATTGAGTTGAAGTAGCCTGGCATGTGAATTCTCATCAATCCATCTCTATCTATAACAGTGTTGTTCTCATCAATCCCATTGATTGTTCCACCATCACCCACATAGTGCTTAGCACAAGCAAGAACTTTTTCTCTGTCCCGCAACATGAGTATTTCAGAAACAAAATACTAAAAGAACCAAAATCAATAGGATAACTCAAAATCAATAGCATGGCACGGCCAAACCTAAGCAGCATATTCATTTAGGTACAAAGTCTTTCATCCTTTGCTTTAGGGAAAAACTGTCTATTCCATTTTAACCCTTTGGCCTATTGCATCCTAGAGGCTTGTGTAAAAATAAGGAATGAAACAAAAATGAATAATAGGAGCAAAAAAGACAATCAAATTTACATATTCTTGTTCTGAAGCATAGCAACTTTGTTTCTAAAGGTTGAAGTTCCATGTTAGAACAGGTACAGCATTGGGATATGGAGAAATTTGTAGTCACAGTGGTGTTAGTTTTGTTCCAATTTTTATATTGTGGGGAAATTGCAAATAAATGAAGCCAATGTGGCTGCAATTGCGATCGTGATGTGGTCATGAAGACTCCAAAAACCTTGACGTCGCAACTGCAATCACGTTTGCAAACTGTTATTTAAAACCTTGCCCAAAACCATTTAGGTGCAAGTCACTTCAAGCAAAACCAATGACTAAAAGAATAACACTTTTTTTTTCTTTGGACCGTTTAACAATTCAACAGAATTAAGAGCAAGAATATCAACTACCAAGGTTTAAAACTAACTTATACTGAAACAACAATCTCAAAATTAAGTTATACTTACTTTCCAGTGATAAAAGGGACACCCTTTGGTAAATTGTCAGGGATTTCCCCTTGCAATCCTGGTATGATTTCAGTCATAGCTTGAACTAGTTTAGGATCTTCACTGTAGCTTTCGTAACAGCGACCCCATCTTGGATCTCTACATACCTAGAAAAAGTATAAGCCTGCGCTTAATGATCTCTATTAGTTGAGATCATAAAAATTTGGTTGTAATTACTCACTGCAATACAAGGTGCATAAGTATATTGAATTCCTGTTGCTCTAATTTCAAGGGCAGTTGCAGCTCCAATCCTCTTAACTAGTTCAGGGTCCCTAACCAGCAAAATAAGAATATCCATTATTATCTCTATAACATGAAATGTGTTAATTACAATAAGAATAGAATATTTGTGCTAAGGAAAAATCCTGAATGACTTACATATCTAAACTGTCCATCTATTAAAAAAATTATGACAATAACATACCAGAGGAAAGCAGGTTTTTGGGTATAAACCAGACAAAACAATTATATTCAGTTTCTACATTAGGCCGAATTAGGCCGTGCAAGTCCAATACTAACTTATGCATGTCCGAGTTACTTTACAATCTGTGATGACTAATGTCTGAATTGTTTCACATCATGGCTTAAATAACATAATCAGGAATAGGTCTACATTTTGTTTTAAGAAAAGCTAAGGCATATGAGTGCCTCTAATGTCAATGGGATTTTGATTTTTTTCGCACTCACTTTCTCTTATAGTCCTATATTAATTTTACATCTCTTCTCTCTTTCTATTTTTATTCTTCCATTTTATTTTTCACATCTATCAAATTTTCTCTCCCTTTCACCTATTTCACACCCCTTTAAGGGTGTGAGACAAACATGATTGACATCAATATACCTGGTGGCTCCAAGACCAATATTGTGAGGAAAAATAGTTGCTTTGTAAATAGTGTTGTGGCCATGAACAGCATCAATCCCATAAAACATTGGAATTCCAAGCCTGGTTGATACAGCACCCTTCTGAAATTCATTCACCATGTCAATCCAGGTTTCAGCAGAAGCCTGTGGAGCTGGAACACTCCCTCCCTCACTCATTACACTCCCTACTCAAAAGACAAACAATTTTCTTTTTCATTATTGACCAATTGAATGAATACACAATAGAAAAAAGGAGAAAGGAAAAAAAAAGTCTTATGGTTACCAATAAAATACTTCTTAACCAAATCAGCAGATGCATATTTTCGTTCAATCTGCAACATTTGGCCAATTTTCTCCTCAAGAGTCATCCTGCTAACAAGATCCTCAACGCGTGTGTCAATCGACTGTTTAGGGTCTTTGTATTTCATGTATTCTGCATCCAACAACCCTGTCCAGCTTCCTAGTACCCAAAGCCCCACCAACAAAATGGAGATTTTAGCCATTTCCTTCACACCTCCACTAGGCACTGAAAAACAAATTCAACACAATACGCAAAAGTCAATGTCCATAATAACTTGCTCCATTTTGCACATAATTCAAATGCACCACATTAACCCTTCAATAATGAAGAACACAATCTCAGCAATGCATTGCTTTGAGACTCATAGTCCGAGGCTTACAGAGAAACATTATAAAACTAATTATCTAAGCTGTATCATCTTATTCATTATTCATACCTTGAGTCTATGTGGACAGGGAAGCTTGTCCAAGATGTCACTGCATAAAATGAAGCAACAACCATCACTGAAAAGACATTTATTGTGAAAGCATGGAAAGAGGAATTTGTGGCACAGGTATAGAAACTGGATCATTACTATTAACGTATACATAAAGAAATCTTTCAACAAATACTCCATATGGGACCAACAAGCCCTTCTTAGGTATGGTCACTAAATGTGACAATGAACTCGTCTCTATGGTCACAAATTCGAAATGAAAAAAAAAAAAAAAAAACTGATTAAAAGGAGAGAATTTTATTAAATATGATCAATCAGACTACACATATTAGTCGTTAACAAATAAAAAAATAAAACAGAAAAAGAGGAGGATGAATTTCAGCATGTTACCTTGAAGCAACAACTTTGTCAGGAGGCACTGGCTAGTGTCAGCAAACACTTGTATTATTAAAATAACACAAATATTAAATATATAATAGGCCGGCCAACACAAAACATATTTATAGGGAAGTGTTTATGTTGTTGCGTGTTTTATAGGTAAACTATAATATACACGAAAGATAACAAAATTATTCTATGGTTATGCAAAAATACTAAATAATATTTTATCGTATTAAACGGTGAAAAGGACGACTTTCTTGTTACGGAATCGGTTAAAACTTATTAGGCTGGAGAACTCACGTGGTCAATTCATGATTCATGAATATAGTTTTGAAATTTTTAAAGATAATTTGTGCATGCATAAAGAATAGTACTTTTTGCGTAAGATATTGTACAATTATACATTTCCACTCAGTAGCGAATCCACCTTAACAGGTGAGTAATTACCCCCACAATTTTTTTTATTTAAATATATTTTATTATTTTTTAGCTTCCATAAAAACATTGATATTTTTTGACAAATTTTAAAATATATAGAATTTGATTCTAATTTTCCATTAAGCAAGAGGTTAAGTTTAAGTATTGTGAATTGGAAAAAAAAAAAACTTGATTGACAGAAAAAATTCCTAAATATATGATCGGTAAAAGTTTTCAACGAAAACTCATCGTTAATATACACCATCCCACTCAATTTGATGATAACTTGATGGATCAACTTAAATAATTCGATCACATGATGATTACTTTTTTTTTTTCATGCTCGGGTTAGCTGTGCTGGATCTAGCTCTCCACCTGATACTGTGCAAGCCCATAACTCGATATCTGATTGTAATTTTCAACTTTGAAGAATTGAAGCTTGTTTGACAATGAAATTATTTTCCTTATTATTACTATATTATTGATTGAAATCTATTGTGCAAATTTCTTAAATTATTTTATGACTGCATTTCTTAAATTTTATGACTAAATTTTTTTAAACATTAAATTTTTATTACATTTTAGGAAAACAAGTAAAAATGTTTTGACGGCCCGAATATCACATTAAACTGTTTTTAAAGCTCTAATTTTACAAACGGTAAATTTTTTCAATTTTTACCTTAAAATTACAATAAAGAATTTTGATAGAAACCATTACAATTTACAATGCATAGATAAGATAGTTCAACAAGTTATTTGAAGACATGCATGGAAAGATAATCATTTTATACAATTTTGTACATGGGAATCTTATGTAAAATAATTTGAATATGTGGAAAGATTATCATGACATGTCAACCTTATGTAACTTCCATGACTTTTCTTATATACGTGTTTACAGAACGCACGTTTTTTTTTCTCTGCTTTGGAAAAAATAAAAGAAACAAAACAAAACCAGCTAAGCTCATAAATCATTGGTATACGTGATATTAAACTAGATTTTCTTAAAAATAAAAAACATAATTTGGAGGAAACATTAGCCTACAAGTTCTCCAACGAATTATTATTGATCAATAAAATTGATCCATACTTTTCACCAGAATATAAAAAAAAAAGTAACAGAAAAATTTCAGCCTAATTAAATTGCCACATAAGATAAGAGTCATAAGAACTTGAGTCCAGGAAGAGGATTAGGCTAGAGTCTAGACCCATAATTCTTTGTCTGAGTTTTTGGTGGATAATTGCACACTTTGTCTAGAATATAAGCCCATGTTGGATTGTTGTTGGCCTAGGAGTGAGCAAGATAGTGACGATCACGTGGAAGATCAAATAACTAAATATATATTTGGTAAATTTCTTATTCATTATATAATATTTTTAAATTAAAATAAATTTTAAAATATAAATTTATATATTATCAATATTAAATAATGATAAAATTATGTATTTTAAAAAGAAGAAAAATTCAACAAGAGATGTTCTTATAATTAAAATTGAAGATTTTATTTATTTATTTATTTTTGGTTTGATCTACACTATTTAGGTTTGATGAGGGTAGAACTATCAAGGACGACAGCGTTTTCCCCCTGTCAAGTTTTAATGCTGCCGTATTTTCAAGATTCAAAAGTGAATAATAATTTAAAGATTTTAATTAATTGAATGGTAATAAATTAAAGAAATAAGACAATAGAAGTTAAGTAAATTTATTCAGAAAAAAATTAATAAAATTTGAAAATATATATATATATATATACTGATTATTAATTTGATATGTTATATAAAAAATTAAATTTGCAGATAAAACAATTATACCAATAACAAAAATAGTGAGATTTACTATATTTTAAAAAATGATAAAATGAAAAATGTGATATGCTTCAAGTTCAAGTAGGAAAAAAAAATTACGTGATGCATTGAGAGAAATTAGTTTAAAAAATATTAAGTACTCAAATTTAATATATAAGAGTTAAGTTAGTTAATAAATTACAAAACTACTTGTTTTGTATGAAAAATTCTATGTATTATTTTTTCGTAAAAAAAAAAAAAGCATTGCATAAAAGATACGATAAAAAAAGAACTTATAATACAGACGTAAATTAACCACATAATTGAACACAACATTATGTCAAAAATGTTTACGAAAGAGAAATATGAGACCGTAACGTAGAGCGTAGACACTCTTTTCAAGTTTCTCCCATGCCTGTGGAAGAGTTGTTTGTATTTGATATATAAGGCAATTGATTCTTTATTTAATAAATAAATATAATAATATTTTAACAAATAATTTAAAAATGTCTACACTCAATTATAAAAAAAAACATTTGACTTAAATTCTTTAGTCAAACAATTAATTCAAGCATACTCGTCATAAAATATAATAAAATGTTCTTTTCAAATTTGAACTATATACATAAATTAGCTAGTCAAGTAAGTTATTTGAAGATATGAAAAGTGGTTATCATTAAGTAAATGGCAACCTAGCTTATGTAATTCGAATACAGGAAAAACAATGAAGATTATCGCATCATGACATGTCAACCTTGTGTAATTAGAATACAGGGAAAGATTATCATGACATGTTAACCTTGTGTAACTTCCATGACTTCTCTAACATCTTGAATTCAAACTAAACTAAAAAAAACTTTTGAATCCCGAATCTTATTAATAAACATTAAAAAAATTCTAATAAAATGAACCCAGAACGCTGCAAAAGGGTTTTGAAGAGATAATCAATATTTATATGAGAAAAGATTATGTATTGTGATTCAATCACAATTATGAAAATTTTGTTGATATTTAAAATAATTACCATAAAAGTGATATAAATAAACAAAATTGATAACTAAATGACAGTGTAAAATCATGCATAATTATCAAACTTTATTTTGTATCTGAGCTTGTGTAAAGACTATCTTGGTGCATTAACTAAATGCATGTTTGTTCTATGTCGATACATCACTCTGCTTAATATCTTCCTTGAGTCGCATCTCTATAGTTGATTTTAGTAATCACATCATCTTTAGCGTAGGTAGAGCAAGTCTCATCACATGTGTAACAATGAGAAAGAGGTTGATCTGGATTACTGTCTCACTCTCTTCATTTCGATGGATCCTAGGATGGATATTGGAACATTCTCTCCAAATAGAATCATAGACATAAAGTATTAATTCACTCTTAAATATTTTCTAGAACTTGGCATTTGTTTTGTTATTGTCTAATCCCTTAGACGCAGATACAATGTTATCATCTCTCAGCATAGTTTTTAAACTTAGTATTTATTTACATGAAATCAACATTATTAAGAATCTTGATTCATGACTCAACAATTAGCGTAAATAAGGGCCTTGAGTAATATCTCTTTCTCTCAAGTCTTTCAATCTTTAATCTCCTTACCACCCTATGTACCATCCCAAACCACTTGAATACAACATTACGCAGAACAGTCGTGGCATCTCACTATTAATCTTGGTGTCTCATTCTCTCTAATCTCACAGTGGATCTTTGTTGTTTCACGACATGTGGAGCAATGATGAAGACATTTAATTATTTTCTAAAACATAACTATTCATATTATTGTTATATTTATAGGTTTGGTGTGGGAATTTGTTTGTGTGGAACTCATGGAACTTTTACACAAGCTAGAACCTTCATCTTTCCTGGTTTACTAGAACCGCGTGAGGCTGAAGCATGGGAATTGCTAGAAGCGCTCAAGAGGACAAATTCCATGAACCTTGCGAATGTCACCTACGAGCTAGAGTGTAAATCAGTGGTGGATGAGATAAGACACAATTCAATAGGCTCTCTAGATTTTCATTGTATTTTATCAAAGTGTAGAGCTGTTCTTTTAACTACTACAAACTCATTGGTTAGTCTCTCTAGGAGGTAAGCCAATCACGTGGCTCATTCTCTAGTTAGGGCAGCCCAATTACATGCTCGCATCCAAACTTTTTTATTGTATTCCAAATTATATTCTATCCCTTATTATGAATGAAATGCATAACTTGATTTTTATAAAATAAAAAAAAGAGGTTTTTCAAAATTAAAACTGTTAAAATTCTATTTGGAATCTTTGTCAGAAGATAAATTAAATAATTTTTCTTTGATATCTATTTCTTTTAAAGATTCTTGATTATGAATGTATTATATATTAATGATTTTCTAAGAAAAATACAAGAAGTATAATATTCAAATAATTTTGAGGGCATCACTTTTTCGCTTAGTTCTAGTCACCAAAAATCTCAGGCCGACTATCTAAAAAATAATAAAAGGAAAACTTAAAAGAATGAAATGTGGAGTAATATGTAGGGGTGTTGAGTAAATTTAAAGAATTTAGCATGCATTATAGGAATTTTAAAGTACTAAATCATATTAAAGCACTAAAGCATATTAAACAAAAACCTAAAACTCAGAAGGGTAAAAGTTGAAATTGCAAAGAATTTTATTATAGCTTTCTTCATGTTACAAGATAGTCGAAACTTTCACAGCCTATAATTATGTATACTTGTTTCTAATAATAGAAATTATAAATTAATTAAAATAAAAGGGAAAATAAAGAATCTGTAAGGGAAAAAAATAATATTTGGGGACTAAATACAGTGTTATATAGGAGTCACAGACGTTTCAAAAAAATTCATATGAATATAAATTTAAAATTAATAAAACAATATGCAGTGTTAGCATAACTTTTACAAATTACAACCCTTATTTACCATATAAGATTTTAATTATTGAAAAACATAACTTTTTAATCCTTATATTTTCATTGAATTTTATTTTTAATCTTTTAACTTTTATATTGTGCAATTTAATCTCTGAACTTTATAAAAAAATTATAAAAAAATTATGGACTAAAAATAAGATCCAACAAAAATATAAAAAAAAAAACATATTTTATCCTTCTAATTATTAAACATATTGCTAGACATGGAGAACAGATTTGGATCCTCCTTTTGCTCATTAATATAAGGGTGTCCTTTTATGAGAAAGAAAAACATGAATTTTATTGTGGAGACTCATAACTTGTATATCGACTTAATTTCCTATTCACCCAGTCTATTAAAATACTTTTTCTATTAAATATTGTTACGTATATTTTTTTTCTCTCGAAAGTGACTTAAATATTTATGCTACTCTTTGTAACAGAAATTAATATGTACTATTTTAATTTTTTTTCTAAACGTTAAAATTTGTTTTTCTTGTAATAATATATAAACCTGTTTAATTTTTAATATTTTCTTCTTTCATTTTCTATTTTAAATTTTAGTTGAAGCTTAAAAAATCGTAGGTGATACTAAATTAATGTACACTAATTCTTTATATAAAATTAATTTATGTTCGTAGTTTAGTGCCCTTTCTTGTTAGTAAATAAAACAAAATTCATATTCATGCTGGAAGAACCTCAGACATAAAATGTACTGCTATTATATTAAAACTTATTAGTTTCGTATCCAAATTCATGTATCAACCTAAGCCAATAATTTACATCATGACAATAACGATGATGTACTTTATAATAGTATAAGGCGATAGATAGATTTTATTCTCACATCGTTTTCTTTCTGGCATGCAAAATTTCCAAGAGTTTGTTATGTGAAAAATTAAGAAAAGAAAAATATGTTTCCATACATACACCAAGAAAAGAAGAGTAAAGACAGGTTGATAAAAGTAGAAAACGAAGAATACTTTAAGTTCTACCAAGCTATTCAATTTATTTAACTGTGTAGAACATCAAATAAAACTTAATGTGCCACTTTCATGTGGTCTATCTTAAAAGTGACTTGCGTTTTTTACTCACTTCACGCCATAACTTTGCGATATAGTTCTTTGTCACGTGGTGTAGCTTTTGCCTCGCACTTAAAGAACAAGTTTTCGCAACCTAATGTTATATTCATATATACCAAGAAAGAAACACATAGAATTCAGTAAAATATTAATTTATCCATATCAAGCATGCATATAAGTTGCTAACCTTTGCCATAAAACAAATGTAATAGTATACTACACTATATTATATTATAATACATTATATTATATATATATATATATATATATATATATATATATATATATATATTAGTATGATATATTCCAAGGAATCGGAATATCTCTCACAAACATAGAGCGCGCGTGAAGATAGTGAGATTCCGTGTACCCTATATACCCCTATGCAAAAATAAAATGAAATAAAATAAGTCCTAACATATATATATATAGATATTTTATAACAAAATATCTAATATAACAATGAGATAATTAAATTTAAATCGTTTAAATATATATCAAAGATTGAAATTTAATGCAAAAAAATTATATGACTTTTTAAAAAAATTCATATAATTTTTTAAGTAATTAAATGATATTAAATCTTAATCATTTATATTTAATTATACAATTTAAATTTAATTATTTTCCTTTTATATGAATTAACTTCCTCTGGTATATGATATCTCCTCATACATAAATATATACTACTAATGCTTCTAACTATAACTAACTTAGTTCCTACTCCTAGTAAACACTTCGGATCAATTGTTATTTGTTAACATAGAGTAATGTATGAAGATAAGTAAGTGTGTATGTATGTATGATGTTAATTTGATACCAGGATCTATATCTAATTAAGGCAAAATGAACATGTACATGAGTACATGTCTATTTAAGATAAGCTTTTAATTTCTCTGGCTACGGTTAATGGGAGAAAAGCAGGGGCAATATTGAACGATGGAGGGAATATCGAAATAAACTCACTTGTCTTGTTTGAGCAGCAGGATCGTACCAATAATTCCGCAAAGTGGATGTCAACCTTTTATGATATCATTCATCATATGAAAATGAGCTTCATTGATACAAAAGATGAACATGTGCTAGAAAGTCACAAAAAACTGGCTAGCTAGGGTTTCTTAGAATATATAGGTAGTAGTAGCTATGGTATAAGCATCTCTCAACGTGATAAAGACAAAGATGGCGGCGCCGTTGGGCGTGGGAGATGTATCAATCAACTAATAATATTGGATTACATATAATAAATTTGGTATTAGCCAGAAACTTATTAAGAAAACATGGAATATGGTGTGCTAATAGTTTCTATAGATTGAGATTCTCGGTGTTCATAATTTGCGGCTGATTTTCAGAAGCTGTATAAATAGTGAAGTGATTATTTCTTACTTGGATTTGATCACTCTCTTCCAGTTCAAATATGCGAGACGACAAAAAATAACAACATTTTCCAAATCATCAACTCTTAACGAAACTGGATTTATTATACTCAAATTAACTTGACCAGATTTAGCTAGAACAAATCCCATTCTAGCTGATCTAATGTTCGGTGTCATAAATGCATAAGTATTCGTTCTTTCTTTTGTTGTTGCAAGCTCCTTACAAATACATAAGATTAAATATTGAAAATACATTAAATTTAAGTACTCCATCCTCATTCAAAGAGCAATAATAATAATAAATGAAAATAAACTGAATGTCACAATATCTGGATAAATTCTTTTTGGCTAGGTAGAACATAAAAGGACATAGAAAGCAGGAATTTATCTATTTAGATCTGATAGATAGACACATATGTGATTTTGGATCGGAGGGGAAAAAAGGATTACCTTTGTCTTGTTGTGGTTGATTGCTTCTACAAGGAAAGCTAGGTGTGAGGAATGAAGCCTGGTCCGAGATCAGTCCCATCCAATGCATGAATTAAGAGATGATAATAATAACAGTATATGTATGAAGGTAAGTAATTAAATCAAGAAGGAAAGGGAAATTGAAGAAGATATATATATATATATATATATATATATATATATATATATATATATATATATATATATATATATATATATATATGATGTGATGATCTTGGATCAAACCTCATTCCACACACCCCCTTTCCTTCTCAGATCATGACAAATCTCTCTCTCTCTGACAACAAGCAAAGTTAAAATTAAATGAATGAAACTGAGACAATGATTTCGGATCAAACTTCATTCCAAACACCCTACTTTCCTTCTTCAATAACGATCGAGTCTGTTTTTCACAAGATGATTCAAATTCAACAAGTTAAAAAAGCAAATAAGCCTCACAAGAAATCTAACCTCCAAACACCTAGCTAATTGAGTGCTTTAAATATTTGTCTCACTAAAGAATAGGAATGAATATAAGAGAAGAAAGGTTATATATAAATACTAAATAAAGGAATGATATATATATTGGGAGATAGAACTTAATTAGGTTGCTTCTTCCAACCATGTTATATATATATATATGAGTGAGGCTCTTGAATTCCTAGCAGGCTCCATCTTGTGTGTGTGCCTACCTATCTAGCTTTCTCAAGGTTCAAGAAGCAACAAAGGCCTGTAAGCACTCAAGTTCCCAATCAGTACACCACTAAATAATAAATGGAAAAGAGGGGACAGACAAGGGGATGGAGTAGATGGAACAAGAGAGAGAGAGAGAGAAAAGAGGTAAGTTAAAAAAGGAAGAAAGATGAAAGACAGGTCATTATAAGAATACAATAATGAAAAGGGTGGTGGGATTTTGGAGGGATGGAAGTTGTCTTGTTCTGAGGGCAGTAGCTTTATGACAAAGGAGGGAGTGACTAGAGATTGCTTAGAGCTGAGACTTTTACAGGCTCTCTCTCTCTATCTGGAAAAGGAGAGAGGGATGCACTGAAAATAACGAGGAGAGAGGACCAAAAGAAAAAGCATGGGAAGAAAGGGGACATGGGCCTCCACAAGGGATTATCAAATTAAAGTTGGGGTGGGTCGTTGGAGTCACGTATATATGATATGAAAAATGGAAAAGGGGTGTGTGCAACTACTGCTAATAAAATTGATTTGGTTTTCAAGAAAAAAAAACCTTATATTTAAAAAGAATGTAAAATTAATTTTTAATTTTAATTTAAGAATTTTGTTATTGAGTAATTTATAAATATTCTTATAAGTATTTTTTAGTCTTAGGATTTCTGATCATGATAAGTTTTCGGAATTTAACTTTCCTACATTTTTTGTACCATAAAAAATAGAGATATCCAGCTAAATTGTTCTAGCTTAATGAGCAATAGTATTTAGGTTTGAATTTTAGATATGTAGTTACTTAAATATTAAAAAAATATATTATTTACAATAATTTTATCTAACTTGAAAATAAGATTATCTCTAATAAAAATTTGGCTCATCCAAAATAAAGAAAAAAAAAACAATAGAAAGATCTACATCTTGAAGGAAAAGTGTGTCACCGCCACTGATCTTTGCTTTTAAGTACAAAGATGCCACTGTTATTTTTTCCTTTTCAATGAATGAATGAATGGAGTACATGTTACTGTTATCCTCACAACTAGTTCGCATATTCCAAAAATATTATTCTTTACTGATCAATTTTATTGATATTGATCATCTGCATTGTCAAATTGTACAGAAGTTGTGTGATATTATAATAGATCTTTTACGCAAATAAACAGTGGAGATGGAGTAATGTATAAACTAATCCTGGAGGATGGAGTGAATATTAAAAAAATTACGCACACTTTAAAATATTAAATTAGTAAAAGTTATCTAAAAAGATTACATCGTATTCATTTTTAGAGTATATATACACAAGTGTGTGTATGCATGTGCATGTGTATATATATGCATTCATATTTAAGGAGTCGTTTAATATATATGTTGATATATTTAACAATATGATCAAATAATTTCTTATACTTTTAAAATTTGTCCTATTTGATTTATTGAAAAATATAGTATGATCTCTAGTAAAAAAAATAAAAATAGGAGCAGTGTTCATCAATATTGTTTTAATACCTTTTATTTATATATGTGAGCCAAATAAAATCATAACAATACGAGAAATATTAACCCTTATACAACGCATACAATCAGACCATTCAGATCGAGTCTCTCAGTCTCAGGTAGCTCCACATCTAATATTTTCAGGGTTATTACACCAAGTAAGAAAGGAAAGAGATTTGCTCAAATGAAAAGAAAACCACGCCCAAGATTTAATCATAATCAAATTCAGTAGTCCTAAAAGATCATATGGCTGGTTTCTAAATACCACCACATTACTTAAAAATCAAAGATAGACCAAATAATTTGGATACCGAAATAAAGTCCGACATATATATTTAGCCTTTTTTCCTGTGTGCTGCAAGTAGTGTTGCTGTTCTTGAATAGAGGCTGATATATAGAACAGAATAAAACTCAAGGCAAGCATGAACTTTACTGCAGACCAAGTGGAAACATTAATTAAGGAAAAAAAATGCACTGTTTTTTCTAACATTAGAACAAAACACAAAAACACAGACTTGCTCTTGTCCCAAATTAATATTGACCTTAATAAATATTAAATAGTAATTCTATATCATTATTATTTAGGGGACAACTATTTAAGGTTGTCATTTAGGGAAAAATGGAGTTGTTAGGCCAAATGGTATCTTTATTGAAGTTTAGAAAAATTTAGTAGAATAAGATATCATTTGACTTACTATGTTATTTAACGAGATTTTGAGATATAAGAAAATGTTAGATTTTTTTTTGGTACAAGTAACAGTAATATTTTAGTCCCTATATTTAAGAACAAATTAAAGAGAGATTCAAAATTTTGTTAATTATAGAAGTTTATAAAACTTATGGATCAGACTATATATGAAACTATAGAAAAAAGATAGTCGAACAAAACTTGGTTTTGTATCGAGAAGTTTACTACAAAAGTAATTAAAAAAGAAAATAAATTATTAGTCTCAATGTAAAATTGTAAAGAATCAAAGATGTAGAGATGTTTCAGAATCTTGTAGAAGATCAATCAAAAGTCTAACTATGGTAGTTAAAAAATATAAATACTAAAAATTAAAACTTTTGAAATATTTTTTTACGAGTTCTTCTATTAAAACCTACCATTTAAAAATTGTTAATTTAGTAAATATAGGTCATTATGTAATGGTCTATATATGTACTAAACCTAACGGGGTTACCAAAAAAAAAATATATGTACTAAACCAATTGCATAAAACAATAGGGGGAATCAACGTTAAGGTCTGATACTCGAATTCTTTCAGTAAAATTTTGGACTCAAAACACTTCACATCTACAACATATTAACAAGAGAGTGAGAATTCACAAAAAGAGAGAGAGAGAGAGAGAACAACCCGAGTCTAAAATGTCATTTACATTTTTTTTGTCTCTTGCCAAATTTTTTACTTACCCACACAAACTTATTTGTGGTCATCAAGGAATCCTATAGCAAAATATGACTTATACTAATGAGGATTGGTTTTAACAAAAGGAGCTAGACTCCTGTAAGATGACAAACAAAGGGTCAAATTTTCGTTAGAATAAATTTTTACATCTATGTTAGACCATGTCTCAAGCATATATTAATTGATTAACTCCGAAAGAAGATATATGTGAGAAACCATGAACATATACAACTTTAAAGATATTGCATATTTTAATTTTATTAAAAAAACATTTCATATAGATGTTAATCATGTTATATCCATAACATACGGTGAAAAGATAAACAAAGAAAATAATTATGTGTGGCTATATTTTTCTAAAAAGAAATTATCTTCTAAAAATTTAATCCACCGGTGCATTTTTTTTCTAAAAAAAAATAACTAATGGCTCTAAAAAGGATTAATCCATTATATTTTTACAAGATAATTTCTTCTTTTTTTAATATTTTTTCATTGTTGCCAGCCTATCAGAAGTATTGCTTCTTAAATTGAAAGATCTTAAAGGATTCAAAATTGAGCATCAAATCAAAATTACAATTTGTGGGAGTGATGACGTGGACTAAAAGTTTAAAACTATTAATTAGGTACTATTGGATGAGGATCATGAGGTTTCTAATTTTTCTTTTTTCTGCGTCGTAACGTGTTCAACAATTATCCAAATGCATCATGGCCTCTAGGAAGCAAGTTGGGAGAAGCAAGCAACTTCCTCCCAATTCATTGCATTTAGCAAGATCCTGCTGTACTATGTCTATTATTGCTCGTTTTATCGTAATAAAATTATTAAATTTAAATGCAAGCGTTATTTTAAACATTAATTTTTACACGTTTTCACATAAAAATGAATTAGTTATAAGAATTTTGAAAATTTAGTAAGATAATCTAAAAATTAGATGTATACTAAAAAAGACAATACTACTCCTTTCTTCCATCCTTAAATGTAAGATTTTTTTTTTTTTATCTTCTTGTAAGACTCATTCTAATATTACAACTCGTGTTACATCAATAATTATTAAGTAATAACAAGTAAATCATGAAAAAAAGGATAAATACAAAGCTAATTATAATTATTAATCTAATATGAGTTGTAATCTAAAGAGTCTTGCAAAAAGGTTAAACAATTTTTTTTAAAAAAATCTTATATTTAGAGATGAACAAAAGAAGTCCTATTATTTTTTTAGTATACATCTAGTTTTTAGATTATCTAACTAATAATTATCAAGTTAACAAGAGACCTTTTAAAAAATATTGAAAACTCTAAAGCTAATGAATAGTTAAAAAGTAAAATCATGAGACTAAAAAATAAAACACATTTAAGTCACTTTTTATCATTTGGTATAGATTCTTTATCAAACTAGCAATATGTTTCAAAATTATAATTATAACTTTTTTTGAAAAAAATTATATAGTTACAACTTACAAACTACTAACAATACTTTATCAAGCAAAAATAAATCATATTAATGTTAAACTAGTGATCACAACATTACTACTCACTACCAATAGTCTCATTGACTAGATGAACATGATTAGGGATGATATTGAATAGAGTCTGAATAAATATATGTATCTATCATATTCACGCGGGAATAATAACTTTAATTTTTATTTTTGTACTCATTTGATACCTATATATTTATGCCCACAATTATTACTTACACTTTCCTCAGGTAAACAAATCAATAAAAAATATCAATTAAAAATTATTATAAGTAAATTTAGAATTCATTCTTAAATCATTTAAATATAAACCATAACATTAAAAGCAACAAAGCATAACCTTCGGTCATTCAAACACATGTCATAACTAAACAACGTTATAAACGTAACCATCTAACATTAAATAATAAAAAACTACATATTCACTTACTTATAACAAATTAAAGAAGAAATTTATCAAATAAAATTAAATATGAAGTCTTGTAATTTGAAGCAGTACTAAAAAAATGTTAAACATTCTTTTATCATAGTCTTGTAAATCTGACCGAGTTTAGGCACTTGCAGGGAAATTGAAAGTGTGGGATTTGACAAATTAAGCAAGACAAAAAAAATTGCTAGCTGTGGGACTGAGTGACAAATTGGAAAGGTTGCGCCCTAAAGTGAATATTTTGAAGGGAGAAATGTTATTTACAGAAGATGGAAAAAGTGTATAACAAATTTTATAATTGGGAGAGAAAAGACAACGAATAATAAGATATAATAAATTATGTAATAAAAAAGAGAAAAAAGTGTTATTGGGAGAGACGTTATTTACAGAAGATGGAAAAAAGTGTATAACAAAATTTATAATTGGGAGTGAAAAAAAGAGAGAAAAGACAAAGAATAATAAGATATAATAAATGATGTAATAACAAAAATAAACACAAAATATTTTGCATAAATTGTTGCTTGATGAATAACAATTCTTTTCCCTCTCAAAAAAAAAAAACAATTCTTTTGAACGTGATCATTAATAGTACACATTCAAAAGGAAAAAAAAAACAAATTCCTCCTATTTGATAATTTTTTCATTTATTTTGAGAAATTATAGTTTCTTTTTTTAATTATTTCAGAAACTCATAAAAAATAAGTAATTATTTCTTTAAAATTAGTTTAAAAATTTAATAAGCTCAAACATTCCTTGAATTAGTCATTGGAAAAGTTCACAATGCTTAGAGGGCGAATGCTTAGATTATATATAGTTAATTTACATTTTTCAAGCAATATTAGTTTAGAGACTGCAAAGTATATTTCATCAACAAATAGTGTTCAGTTGGCAAAGTCACCCCAAAACTTTGAGTTGGATTTTAATATGATTTTGAGTTGTATACTTCATACTTATAGTATGATAATAAAAAAAGACTGTAATTCAATCCCAATATTTGAAGTAGAAGGCACTATGCACATGAATCCGGTATGGTCGAACACCTCTTGTTATCTTCCAAAGGAAAACATAATAAACCCATATTGAGATTGATCATATGGTTATTCAGGGATATGTTTTTAGAATCTTTAGCTTATGCTTTAGATGTCAATTTATCAAGGTTATGTTAAATATAAAAAGATGCATATAATATCTCAAGTTAAGAAAAATGAAATATACAGATATGTAACCAATTTTGGAACGGATTAGATGGTTTGATGGGTCTGATTTATCCTAGAACTTGGTAAATTATGGTGTGAAAACCGAATTCAAAGTCACAAATTACAATACTTTGGAAAAGTCAAAATTGGTCAAAACCAAAGTTGATTCTACTGGTTTCAGTGCTTTGTTTAATATAGATCGATAATCACTCAATAATACGTTACTTCTACTTTTCATGGATAAAGTTTAAGGTGACGAGGTGCTTTCTTAGTTTTAAAATCAAGGCAAAAAAGTTAGCTAACTACTTATTATTGAGATCTTGTATTCGATCTAAAGTCAAGTAGATCATAATAAAAAGTCATCTTCCCTTGACTAATATCCCAATAAGGTGTGAAAGCTCACTAAATTATACCAAAATGTAATTACCTAACCATAAGACCATACTGAAACCTCCCACGAAATCCTAGTTAATGATTAATCTCAGCAAGACTCGTACCAAATATTCGACTCGTGGAACTCCCATTATTATACTATTATTGAAGTGTAAACCTTTATCTTCAACAATTAGAAGCATGGCATTAGACATCATCATTTGCGCACTAGTAAATTACAACTGAGTTGATCCATATAGGTGCATGATTGCTTCTAGTGTGATTGTTTAACCACTCAACCCTGTTTAGTTAGCATTGCATATAAAGAGTTCTTGAATGGCAAAGCTTTTCACCAACCAAATTAACCAAACCCGGCTTATAATTCAAAATTTGTATTATGAAGTTGTCAAATTTATCCTATATTTTAAGATGACTAGTTGGCATTGTCATGAAACTTGATCCGATCAAGGTACTGGATCAGTAGGTCAATGGTCTAATTGGTGGATTAATAATTAGTTCGATTTGATCTGATATATATTAAAAATTTAAAATATATGTATCTATTATATATAAATATATAACTAACATTATTTAATAAAGAAAAGTTCATCCATACTTTAAAATTCAAAATAACAATTGATATTAATGAGACATTAAAAAGACATCGTAGAGGTAATTCATTTTTTTGTAAAACCCACGGAATTGGACCAGTCCAATCAAGATCCAATGACCTGACCCGTCAAATTTGATCAGATTATCCTGAATCAATTGTATGACTGATCCAATAATAAAATCTACTCGATTAAATCATTGGATCTCGGTTGAACCAATTTAACCGATCAAGCCGAACCAAATTTCATAACATTGGTTACAAATATTAATTATATCAGTTAGATACAATTAAAAATTTAACCACATTTTTATTTGTGGTATGTTAAACAACTCTTTTAATTTCATATGTTTAATGTTTTTCCTTCATTAATACTGATGACCTTTGTGACAATATAGGATTTTCCTTTCTCCACAAATGGGATTATTATTTAGTAAACAAACTTGTTAGGCTTACAAGAAAGGTAATAATTCTAATCATAGATAAGATGATCTCATTAATTATTATTAATTAAACAAGAGTTTGTTTTATTTTTTAATCATATTATTAATATAAAATATTAATTTTATCAATGATTAATTTTTATTAAAAAATATGATCAATCATTTTTAATAAAATAAATTTAATTTGTTTTTATTCACAAAATTTAAATACCAAACATTTCTTAAAAGACCTAGTTCTTTGGCACACAATCCAAGATGATACTTTCTTCAATTTTGGCATTACAAACATTAACTATTGTCAGTGTAGGTGAAGTGGTTGAACATAATTGCAGATGGAAAGGACAAGAATAGTGAAGAAGTGGGTTTTCTCCCATGATTGTGCACATTTCCTATGTCATAAACAATCTTCTTGTCCTTTCTCATCTTGGTAGTTTCTTTTAAAACACTTTCATGCCGCGTCGGGAAACGTCACATCATCTACATCAAATAATTGGTATCTGTTCCCAGACACACTAAAAATTTCACAATGTTCATGGGGTTATCACATCATAATTTTTAGTGGATTTTTCACCTTTTGCTTTGTCTCGTTGAGACCTCCTTCCTCAAATTGCCACTTGCCCCCACTACATCTCCAATCACCCTTTATTTTCTTTTTCTCTTCATTGTCATTTTTGTTTCTTAATTTTCTTCTGACAAAATGTATGCTTTCTATGCAAAAGGAAAATAGAGCAAACGAGCAGCAAGCAATTTCTCATTGATCACAGGCTATTGATTGTTCATGTCTCCCCTCTTGTTTGGCTATAAAGACACAAAAGCTAGGATAATCTGTAACTGCATGTAAACATATCAATGAAAAGAATCATGCCACATTTGCCTGAAATTTAATTTATATAAACTCCTTATTGACATTAGTTGAGCATCAAATTGGTCTAATTATTTCAATGTTTACAATTAACCACTTGATAATGTAGTTAAAAGTTTTAGTAGTTTATAAATTTTCTATTTGGTACATTTAACCAATAAATACCTAAATCTATATAAATAGCAACTTTAATCTGAGAAAGAAATGTTTACCCTCAATACATCCACAACTAAGAACGAAAAGTAACACGTCCATGCCAGATCATTTGAAACAAATTTGTATTCGTATTGAATAGACTTAAATATTGGTATTCTCTATAGTTCTTATGGTGGATGTATAACAATTAACAAGAATCTTTCCGAGATCCTCTGAAAGAAAACAAGAGTGTTGGTGTGGTGGGAAAATTAACCATCTAGGTCCCACCAACAATTTATGTCCTATCACAGCGACAATCACATGATTTTCTGTGTAATATGTTTTTTTATAAGTATATAAAAAATTAAAAATAAACTTCTATTGCGTTGAATGAAGTGAAGAATCCAACGCAAGGGGAAATTAATTCACCAATCTTTATATAAAATACGTGTCACATAAGAATCAAGCCTGCTGAACTGTTTTTGTCTTGGCATAAGCATTTCAAAATGCTTGTAACTTTTACTAAAATTTTGGACATATAAACATTCGTATAAAAGGTGAAAACATTCACCGTATATGTACCTTATTAAAAAGTTGAGGAATGCTCTTTTCTCCTGGCAGAGTTTATGAAATTTAACAATAGTATTGTTGAATTTGATTAATGATAGGTTATATGATGCCGTAGAGTAAAAATTGTAGGGAAATGGTTTACATGGTAGAACTTCAACTGAAAGTATGCGCCGTCCAATTATAGCTTCTAAAGCTAAAATAGTTACCCTTGAATGTAAAAGGCTTTGGTAAGGGGATTGAAAGAAAATTTGAACTTTTGAAATAGAGGAGATATAATATGCCCAAAAAAAGAGTAAATACTAATTCGCAATAGGCTTTTACTCTATTGTTCAATAGAAAACGTAATAATAAATTTATTGACTTTATAACTTATATTTTAAAAATCATACCAATCATAATTTTTAACTAGTTAATAGTATTAAAAAAGCATAAAAATACTTATGAAAAAAAATACAATTATGAATAAATAATAAATATACCAACAGCACAAAAATGTAATGTTGCGTTGTTATCTAATTATACCGAGCATATTTTATTATTGATTGATTAATGATATAAATCCTTGATATACATTAATAATAATATATATCTGTTGAAATTTATTGCCCACAAGAATATTAAAAAAAAAAAACATTGAGGAGCGTTTATTTCACAAAATAATATTATATTCTCAATAACTAAAAATGTTATTTGTTGGTATATTTAAAAATGCGTTTAGTTCTGTGAAAAAATAAAATACATGTTTAATTACATTTTAATATTCCTAAAATTATTTTTTAAACTGAAAAAGAATTTAAATTTAAAAGAAAAATAGAAGTTTGTACATTCGTTGGAAAATAATTTTCCATATTTCTATATAAGAAAAATATCACTTTCAGTTGTTAAAAAAAATTCAAACTAGACCCCATCCGAATCACCCTGATTTCAAACTTTCAATAATAATACAAAATATGGGTAATCTTTTCCTTTTCAACAACCCTTCATCCCACTATCTTTTCCTGCGGCCTAAAGTCTGCTGCTAAACCAAACCAAGGGAAAAGAGCATAAACCTTTGTTTAAAATAAATAAATGAACTTGACTTGCAAAGCTAAAAGGTTGATAGAGTCTACTAAGTTGCTGGCATACAGAAAGCTTATAAAAAGCAATTTGAATAGTTATTATCACTCCAAAGTCCAAATCATCCTCAATGGAACAACATTAAGGCTGTTGCAGTTGAGAAGGGTCACAACTCTGGGTGGATATATATAGCATAGGGGGGTGAGATTAGGGGTTTAAGATTGATGCAATACCCCTAAGTATGGGACCATACAAAGGCCTTATTTGGAAAGAAGTTCCCTCTTATTCTGACATTCTTGAGCCTTGAAGCAACTTGGGGAAATCTGTAACCGTGGCTGTCCTAGACATCAGGTTCAGGATCATTATTGACCAGTCTCTAACTTGAGACGGTTAAAAATGAGTACATAAAATAAATCTTGGGTCATGTACAGTGATAGTTTGGAAACACAGAAAATGGAAAAAGACCCAGATACTAAGAAACTAAAACTACAATTTTGATATGGAAAGAAAGGATGTACACTGCAACTATCTGTACAGATTAATTCAGTCATTGTACTAATAAGGAAAGTGAAAAAAGGATGAGAAAAAATGGTAATGCTCAAGGTAGAGGAGAACAGGAAAGAGCCCTCTTGCTACTTTATTAGATAAATTATTAAATGGCATCAAGATTGCTTTCTGACAATCTTGACACTGCTATAGAAGCGCTTGAGATCTTTCATAGCCTTTTCCTCAATTTGAATAGAACGAATTGAGGACGGTGTTTCCACCTCAGGCTTGAACCAGCGACTCACACCGGTTGTTTCGGACGGCGAGCCTTGACAGGTAGGGATGGAAAATCCAGCTGTTGTAGTCTTTGGACTGTGCGAAAGGCTTTGTTGTTTCTTTCCCTGAATTTAAAACAACATCCTCAAATTGAACAACAGAAGTTACATAATACCAATAATGAGCTATCTATCACCCACTGATTCAAAGCAGACATTATTACACAATTACAACAGTGATATGAGGATAATAAGAACATGAAATGAAGCCTTAAATCACAAACCTGTTGCATTTGGATGTGCCTTAACGATGGCCGAGAAGGTTGGGGAGGAGTTCCGGAAGCAGCCCAAGGAGGGGTGCTTATTTCTCCATCAGATACCTGGGAACTTCGAGACGAGGTAACAGGTATTGGGCTGGAAGGAAGAAATGAACTCAACTTTATTTTGCCCCCACTGCCAAAATCAGAAAGATCTTCAACCTTATCTTTGCTCCCAGCCGGTTTGTTTACCTTTATTTTGCTTTGTTCATCCTGGATTTCACGAAGAGAAGCAGAACCCTTCGTGAACTTCGCCCCACCCCATGCAGGACCCTCGTGTTTTGGTGTTGGTGTTGGTGGAGGGGGAGCCACCTCCTTCGGGGCTTCATCAAGAGCGCCGCTCAGAAACATAGAAAGCCCACCCTTCTTGCTCCTCTTCTTCTTTGAAGCCTTTGGTGATGGACCCTTGGCTTTCAACAACTCTAAAGCATCTTTCTTCTGCACAACAAAAGCTAAATCTTTTCCACCCTCGTCTGCGCTGATCTGTTCACACACGGCATCCTCTTCCACCTATCAAATAAATTTCAGAATTTTAAGCAATACAAGGAACTATGCAACTAAGTCTTGTTGATAAAAGAAAGGAAAAGACAAAAAAACTACTTCGAGACTTATTCTTCAAAATATAATAATATTCATGTTAAGATGTTGGTGGTGTTGCTTCAATGTACAATCTCTTTAACAAGTGGGATTTCCTTGGAAGGTACAACTAGTTAAATCATATTTGTTAATGAAACGGACAACGACTTCTATATAAACATATCTTGAACAAACAACAATATGAAATTGCATATACACTCTTCTTAAATGAAAGCTCTACAGGCCTGAAAATAGGGCTCAAATCTAATAATGTTTTACTAAATGAATTACCTAAACCAGGAACTTTATAAGCAACCCATAAAGACTATGGAGCAATCTGTGAATTAGCAGTACTTCAGACTGCATATCTAAGACAGATTTTCATCAATGGCAAATACTCTCAATAAGGGTCCAATCCAAAACTATGCGTGATCAGTCTATAACTGGCTTTATCTAGTCTAGTACAGATTACTTCATGCTGGAATCCTTTAAACAGGAAAATATAAGCAAGAAAAGAAATTAAATGAAAATATGATTTTTCAACCAATATTTTCAAATATTAAGAACAGCACATCGAAGAAACTAACCTTTGAATCAGGAACCCCCATGATGTCAATGTCCAACAGGTCCTCAGATTTGGGAATGGCTTCACTTTTAGAGTAAACAGATTCTATTTCTGTCTGCTCTATGTTTGAATTGCCACTCTTTCTCCTTTGTTTTTTCGATAGTTTACCCTTCTTACTACCTTTCCCTTCTGGTAACATAGAAGATGATTCTTTATACCGTGATGTCTCAACAGGAACACCTAGCTCTGCAAGTGAGCTCTCAAGTGCTGACTTAGATTGAAGCTTTGCAATCTGCTGGTCATCAAGAAGATGCCCATTAGACTGCTTATCTTCAAGCATCTCAATCTGCTGCAACTTCTTCCTTATAGCTCGGACTACTTTGGAGATTTCTTTATTAGGATCATCCTTTGGCTGTAGAAAAGAATCTAGCCTGAGGACTTTCTCCAATTTCATGGGTTTGTCACGAGTCCTCTGAAACTCTATCTCACTATCATCCTCTTCACTGTTGATGATGGCAGGGAAAGTAGCAGTTGGAGTAGGGAGCCGACGGTGACTCCATGGCTCAGATGATCTCTGGTCGAACAACCTCTCGAGGTTAGCCAGAATATCTAGTGAGGCACTTGCTACAGTATGTGATGATACTGCAAATATAAAATCAAGGTTGCGCATGACAATCTCCTGTAACCAGTGAATAATAACAGCTTTAGTATAATAAACCACTGTACCATGTAAGGGATATATATCCAACTAAATATATCAGCAAAGATAAATTAAATTATAAGGACGATTGCCTGATGGTAGAATAATACGATCATTGTAATCTATCATGAAGATAATACTAAAGCTAATGTTAAATCTATCATGAAGAAAACTAGAACAAAAACACTTGTTCATTGTATGGAATACAAAAAATGAAAAAAAAAAATATATATATATATATATATATATATTATTTTTTCATAAAATACAGCATAGGAGGGAAAAAAAACTCTTGATAGCGGAGGTCCAAATAAAAAAAAAAGATGCAAGAAATCCTTTCATATTCAAAATACACAACAACTTTTTCCCTTATTTCTATATTTTAGTGATTCATACAAATATATAGTGGAAGTACTTTCATGTGTATGTTTTCATGTGATGGATGACATCACAAAAATTAAGAAGAAACAAATTATATAATGAATCTGAACAAGAAACAAAAGAGCACAGCTCCTACTTGATACATTATAATTCAAATACTTTGAACAGTAGTCAAAACCAGTACCTCACAATATTTCTTCAAATCATCAGCTCCAAGAGAATCAGCAATCTCAAGCAGTTGTACAGCATTTCGTGGCTCTACTAGACACTCGGCAGCTACTTTTTCACAAAGGCTTTTTAAGCTGGGTATAGATCTCTGGCTTAAAGTATCATTTTGCACATTAGATATTATGTTACTGGAATCAATATCTTCAAATAAAATGTCTTCATTTAACTCTTCCACATCATCCTTGTTATTCAGCTTGGATTTCTGAGAATTCTCAATCATGTTGGGAGGGTAGACAGGATGATACAGTGAAGCCACAATAAGTAAATGTGTTTCACCAACTGAAACTGATGTAGCCTTCTTTACACCATGCAACCGAGTTGCAACAAGGGGCTTATCCTTACCTTTCTTCCCATCCCACATGTAAACATCACCTGTAGCTGTAACTGCTGCAGTCCAGTACTTTCCAGCTGATATGCTCACCATATTCCTTCCACACATAGCATACAACTGTTAAAAAAAAATAAACAAAAAGGGGGGAAGTGTTTTTAATCAACATGTTTTGTCTCGGGAAAAATAAAATACATGTGAAGAGAAAAATTCAGAGCATAATAAGAACCTGTTGGCATCTAAGATCAGGATCAGAAGAGACCCAATAAAATAATGCACCATCATCTGTAAGAGCCATGCTGTGTACCATTCCAGCAGCTATAGAAACCACATTAAGTCGTTCCTTGCGGTGAAATTTTAAAGGAGTGCTTCCACTTTTCTTTAAGTTTCTACTAACTACTACACGTTTTGGAGTAACAAGTCGATGACCCCAGGTAAATACCTGCAAAATATGGAAAATTTGAACTTAAAGATGAAAACTAGAAAGTACTTTTATTTCCAAAAAAAAATGGAAAATAAAGTACTAACAAGTTGAAGACCCCAGGTATATGCTCGTGATAAAACTAATAATGGAAAAAATGCTATGTTTCATATCCATGTACCTTAAAAAATAAAGCAGTTGAACTTGAACATAATTTTAGGAAAGAACAATAATACTATAATAGAACTCAAACTTAGGTCTTATCCCCCTCTGTAAAATGTATATATTCCAAAACTATGTAATACAGGAGCAGTAGAAAAGAAAAATAATTAAAATTGCAGTTAGCTTTTATAATTTCAAGATATTTTAATTCATTTTGTGGCTTCAGTTTATGAGTAAAATTTTAGTCCAGATTTATGCATAGTGTTTAGGTGTGCCTTATTTGCAAGGCCCAAGGAATCTTCATGCCCTTTGGTTAGCCTTTAACTGAGGCTCAAATATGAAGATGGTAACTACAGTTTCTTAAAATTAAAAGAACTAGAACTTTTAACAAAATGACAATAATCTGCAATTAGTTACCTCTCCGTCAGATCCTAATACAATTGTGTGATATTTTGCAGCAGAAACTCTGGTCAAAGTCTTCCCCTTCAAGGATTCAACCACATGTGGGGTGTAATTAGATGCTGAGTTTGAGGTGCCATAACCAAGCTGACCCTCCCTGTTGCAACCCCAAGTAAAAACTTCGCCCAAATCAGAAACTACAGCAGTGTGTTTGTTTGCGGCAGCAACAGCAACAATTCTTGACCTCAAAGAAGATACTCTACGAGGAGTGGGTTGTGTATCAACGGAAGGGTATCCAAGCTGTCCCTCTGCACAACAATGAAACAAGAAAATAGACATGCCAATTATGTGTCATTCTCATTTTTCAAAAAATGCAGAATAAAGCATAAAGAAAGACTAATTCTTTCTCAATTAATCAGTGATGATTGGTAGAAACTAGAAAACCATAAGTATACTTGATAAAACAAAAAGCAGGGAAGGGATGCAGGGGAAAAGATTATTTGATTGCAATTTAGTTAAGTAGTTTACAGTAACAACTCACAAGACTCACAACTTATACAAACATGAATATCGTCAAGTTTTACCTCTATTGGATCCCCAGGTGAACACTTCCCCACCCTGGGTAGAAATAACCGTATGATGCTTAGCTGCAGCAATTGCCATCACTCTGCGGGAACCCAGACCAGAAGTCACCTGGCGGGGAGTGATGACAGCAGCTTGGCCACTGCAATGAGTATAACAAACTCTGATTGACAATTGTCCAAAAGCATGAACAGATGACAACGATAACCACCCCCCCCCCCCCCCCTCTGTTACTCATCCAAAAAAAGTTCAAGAAAGCAATTGTACAAATGAAACTACTGTTCAACTGAAAAAAGTTCCCATTTGCTATTTCTGTGAAATTTCTAACCCGACAAGTTAATAAAAATCACTATTTTGAAAAAATAAAAAAGCTGGCTTTTGCTACTAATTTGTCCTTTTAAAAGAAAGCTGAGTAACTGCTTCTTTTTGACAGGTATAATGCCACAGTAAACCAATTTAGGTTCCCAGAAAACACCATTAAAAATTAGTTCAACACCATGAACAAAATGTTTGAGACTAGGTACTTAAAATGTGACCATGCACAAAAATGTTCTACATCAGAAGCAATCAATACAATTATGAGCTTTATTGAGGGTTTTTTTATATTTTAAATGAGCATTTAGTTAGACCGTCAATTGGATTCTCATCCAAGGAATTCTAAAAAAGGAAAGTGAAGAAACCCAAGGAACTGTTTGGTTTGAGTAAACATTAGTTTTCATAGTAATTACAAAAATATCACCTTATTTTCACAATCTCAAATTTTTAAGAATTAGTACAGAAAATGGTGAAAAGGCAAACACAATGTTTTTCAAACCAAATTCTCTATATTCAATCTTCATAATCAATAAATATAATACCAATAAATATAAAAATCATGTTAATATGGATTCACACAGAAACAGACCACATACCTGTGTATATCAAAATCAGGATGCCCTAGACGGCCACCCCTCCCAAATCCCCAAGTATACACTTCTCCACGAGCAGTGAGTGCCACACTATGGAATTTCCCAGCAGAAATTAGTTTTATGAATGAACCACCAAGTGAATCAACTTTGCATGGTAACTTCTGAATATGCGCATTTCCAGTTCCAAGCTGATAATTTGCACCACTGCCCCAACTAAAAACCTCAGTAGCCACTAAAGATGAACCAAGAGTCAGAATGTCATCCTATATAATCACTTTGTACTGGTGACAACAATACAATGCATTCCAAGTACAGAAATATATACCTGAACTGTGTTCATCTCGAAGAACCTGAAATACAGAGCCAGATAAGAGATCTACAGGTATTCGAGATTTAGAGTCCTCCAGTGTAATAGAGGCACCATGCTGAAGAAGAATGCTTGCCGCAGCAAGATAACCAAAATGCAGAGCCCTGTGAAGGCTACTCCATCCTGACTCTCCATCCTAAAAAACAACACAAGTTTCAGAATTAATGGATTCAAAGAGATAAAGCACTAGTTAATGAATATTATTAATTGGCATCGTATAACATTGATTCCACTAATTCACCATAAAATAATAAATAACAAGAATGAAATTATAAGGACATTTCATTTCCTTACTAGTTAGGGTTGAAGGTTTTATGACAAGAAGATTATTTTCATCCCTAAGTTTTGCATCTCAAAAAATCAAGGAGATATCCATCACATCAATGCAATACAAGTTAAACATTAGAAAACTCAAAATATTAACCATGAACTGCCTTCCTAGGGAAGTTAAAAATTCATCTTAATTTATGTAGAGATATTTCCACCATTTTCTGAATTCAGCTAAGGACAGATCATGGCAAAGTAGTTCAACAATCATCTAACAACCATTCACCATTTGATGTGCAGAGGTGATTAGTATAAACATAGAGTGATCATCACAAGGTATAACAAATAAACAACCATCCCTATGGTCTTGACTCTTGAGAACAAAATACAAATGAAGTAGCAGAACAAATGCCTCAAATGGATAAGGGTAAGCAAATAAATGCCCAACTAGAAAATGCAGAAAAGAGAATTGTCATACTCGGGCATCAGGATCTGCACCAGCAGCAAGAAGCCTCCCTACAATGGGAATGTGGTTTCTCCAAGTTGCAATATGAAGGGGAGTCAGCCCAAAAGTGTTTCTCAAATTGATATTGCCCCCACTCTTCTTCAATGATGCCAAGGCCAGCTCTACATCGCTTAGAGATCCTTCTCTAACAACATGCCACAGATCCTTCTGAGATCCAGTACATGAAATCTTGCGACCTGTTGTCTGCAAATTCGGCTTTTGTACTTGAGGGGAAAGAGCTACTTCCATTATTACGAAATGTGAACTCCAAGTATCTTTAGCTATCTTTAACAATATTATTATTATGATTATGATTATGATATCATAGATCAGAAATATGACTCCAATGGCTCAGCAGTTATATTACATTAATCCACCACCGGATAACATCAAGACCTGGATTCTCAAAAACTATTTCATCTCCAGACTACACTGGAACATCTAACAAAAATATCCCTGAACCTTTAGTCCATCAGTTGATTCTCACTGATCCATGGTAATGTAAAATAGTAATGAAAACATCAACTAGAGATATCCACTTATACAAGGAATTGTCCCTTTGCTAATCTACCACCAACATCAACATCATTGCAGCCACCATCTTTACCATATTGTCAACTGGCAGCAACCATTGGTAAATCCCAGTATGGTTCACGGGCTACAGAGAAATCTGTCATAAACAGAAACCCTGATATAGGTAAGAAAAACATTACAGGGAAAATAATAATTTTGGGGGAAGAAAGACATAAAAGCATGCACATGCAACTAAAGTCTACACAGTCTCAGTCTCTCAAACCATACAAGCTGCTAAGAACCAACAAAACACAAATCAAACAGGTCTTGAAAAGAAATCAGACACTAAATTGACCCTGTGAAGTGTATAAAAAGGCATGACGCCAAAATGTACTATAAATATAACTTCACAACAAAATCACACCATCACAACAAGGTCAAAATGTAACGAATTCTAAATTGAAACCAGTGAGATTGGTGGAAATACAAGATCCATCGGTTCAGCAGTTCACAAAACTAAAAACCATCATCTAGATTATTAGAATTGAAACAACAAAAATTCAGACATTGATGCAACCCCTTGGCGAGGAAAAAGATACATATTTTGAAAGGAAAATAGCGAAGAATGCAAAAAAAAAAAAAAAAAATGCCATGAATCTATACAATTGATCTATGCACTCAAAACCTAATTCATCACTCTCCCACCCAACCACCATTTCCAAACTCAATAATTAGTCCAAAAAAAAAATTGAATCAATAAATGACAACAATCTCAAAAGAAAAAACCACCAAAGAGTACATCTCGAAAATCACAACAAGATCAAGACAAAGTGAAAAAACACAGCCTTTCAACGAAAATCAATGGACACCCAAAACCATAACAACGACAACAACAATGTAACACCAACCCACATAAAACATTTCGCTGGATCACCCAAACCATAGCCAGAAAAACATTTCCCACAGTGAAAAATGAAAAATGAAAAATTGAAGAGACCCAGATGGCAAAACATCGAGTAAAGTCAAGAACAGAAACAGAAGTGAAGAAAAAACGGTATAAAAGAATGCAAAGGTGAAAGGTCATCTTACCTTACCCGATGACGTGGTGAGAAACGAACCCAAAACTGAGCAAAGAATATATAAGAAGAGAAAGTACGCCACAATAGTTAAGCAGAAAAGAGTTATAAATGGTGACGATTTTTCGTTACCAAAAGAGTATCGAAACCCAGAATATACCCTTCTCTCTCACCAGACCAAAAAATGGCACAATAAAAATTTTATTTTATTTTATCTTTAAAAAAAATGATTTATTTCTTTCGTTATGTGAGAGAGAAGGGAAGACAGGGAGAGAGGAGAACTAAGAAACGGTCCCATCTAGGAGGGGTAGTTTCGGAATTGCGGGTGGTCTTTACGCTTGGACAGAAAGGCCCATGACTCGCGAGTCGCCAGACTTTGGTTCCAAACCACTTCCGCTAAACAAGTGTTCCAATATGACACGTGGCTGATTCTTCATCTGACGCGTGGTTAGAAGACCTGGGCTGTAGGACCACACAAGAAAAATAATTTTTTTCGTTTTTACATAAAATAAAGGAAATTTTTCTTTTACAGAAACGAGTCATGAATCATGTATGAATAAAAGAATAAATCATGAATAGGAAAAACGAGAGACATGCATCCTTTTTTTTTTTATCGGGTGCATGCTACTTTAAATCGATTTAATTATAAAATATATTTATGGAAATAATTTAATTACAAATTATCATATATATATATATATATATATATAATAAAATTATTATATATTATGATAATAATTATTATTATTTTAAAATTAAACTTTATTAAACTTTTAATTTTTATAAGAGATTAAAAATATAATTAAATTATAATATATATATATATATATATATATATATATGTCACCTTCATAAAATTTATTAGATGTTTAACAAAAAGAAACTCATAAAAAGACTAAAATTTCACAATTATAATATTTTTTAAAAATTTAATTTACAAAACTAAAACATAAAAATAAAAATATAATTATTGCATTAAAATGTAAAAATTAATAAATATTATTTTTAGGTATTTAATCTTATTTTATTATTTCAGTTTACAGGAACTGTTTTAAAGGAATTAATTAAAAATTTAACAAAAATTAATGAAAATCATAAGAAGAGTATATACGATTCATAGTAAAAATGCATTAATAATTTTTTTATATAAATCTGACTTTTTATTTCCTAATTTATGTCTTAAAATATTTATTAGCACTCTTCTTTAATAAACACTAAAAAATATTCTCAAACTATTGTTAAAAATGCAAAGAATATTTATAAAATATATTTAATTAATTCTTTTTTAAAAATATTAATTTTGTATATTTAAACATATTTTATGATATATGTAAATATTTTTTTTAAAAAAATAAATATTTAAATATTATTAGGACATTTGTTATCATGTGATTAATTATAAACATATATATAATACAGTTATAAAAAAATATACATATATAATATTAATATTAAGCCAAGTTCTCATATGTTCTTAGGGTTAATCTTGTAGTTAAGGTTACTCTTATAGTCACTAGTGAATCCACATATGAATGAAGAAGTATATTAGTACTTTCTCACTTTTAAAAGAATTCCTTGTTCATAATTTTTTACTTATTTTGTGATAATAATTATTAATTTTATTTTTTAAATAGATTGTCTGGATATCTTACTTTCGGGAAGGGGGAAAAAATATATACTGTGATGACACATTATTTTTTTTGTATACCAAGACTAAAATACTTTTTTTGTCCCTATAAAATTACCAAAATTTGAATTATTTCATTTAAAATTTTGGTCCTATAAAATTATAATGTGTTACTTTTTGGCTCAAAGCAAATATTGGGTGATTCTGAACCTATGTGTTTGATATCTATCCATTAAAATCTGGACATGTGTATTTCAATTTTGATCCCAACCATTATCATCCTCCCTATTGACCCCAACCACTCTCCATCTCACTCTCAATCATGCCCTTATTGTCGTCGTTAGAGAAGACAAATATGTGACCCATCATCACATGCATGCACCACCTCCCAACCCCATTATGTACCTTCATGTCATCATCATCACCTCTGACACCGCCACCATCAACCAAAACCCCAAATCACAAAGGTTTCAAACAATCTTGTTCTCTTCAAGACCTAATCTCTTCACCTTTGTTGCCATGGGCTTCTCAAAGAAGTGAAAAATTGAAAAGAACGGTGTGGTATGCAAAGAAACCAGATATGAACATGAAAAATGGCATTGTATATTCAAATCTGAACATGAGAAACGAAAAGAGCATGAGAAAAGACCTAAGAACCACATGCAAAAAGTCCAGAAGCAAAATTGTGAGCTATTCTGTAATTTCAACGAGGAACCAAATTGAAATTTTGGCTAAAACATCACCAACTTTCTCCATTTCAAGGCTCATCTAAAATAGAGAACTTAGGCCATAATTTGACTATTCTTTCTTCATGGTTTTTCTCTCTAAATTACAAGTCATTCTTGTCATCAAACACCATTCTTGAAGAGCCATTCTCTTGGCATTTTTTGTTGAAGACAAAAACCTATTAGGCATTGCTGAAGATTCACACAATTATCTAAAGGTTGCACTCAAATTAAAGACTACCACCCATTGTAAAAGATGAACAAGAAACAATCATTGTTGAAGACTACCTCTATTAAAGTTCGTCAATCTCTCTTATTTTAATGTCTTTTATTATGGGATAAAGTCGATGATAATTTAGTTGTATGACAAGATGTTTGGTGGTGTTTGTCTTGTTGGGTTTGTAGTTGAGAGTTTGTCTTTGTCCCAAACAAGAGGTTGAATGAGAGATTCATAATTAAGTACTAAAGTGAAAAAAATACCACAAGAATGGGGTTGAATTTGAGTTTTGTAAACTTTTAAATCCTTTTCAAAAGATAACAAGTTTTTGATATAAGTTTAGACTGAATAATTGTTCTAAGCTCATAAAGAAAATGTAAGTAGTCCGGGAAAAAAGGTTTAGTTTAGAACTCTTGTTTCAAAAAGATTGTTTGTTTGAAAAGACTTTAACAAAAAATTTAGTTTTAGGTGTTTTTGTGAAAACTTTTTTTGTCTTAAGGATTTACAAAAATTAGTTACTAAAACTAGTTCAAAGAGAAAGAAGAAAGTGCACAATGGATTTTTACATTAGTTCACCCTAACCTTAGGTTACATCCAGCCCTCACCCTTAAAAATGATATTTCACTGACACAATCAATCATTGTTAGACCAATAACCATTGGATTTCAATAGTCTGCCAGTACTTCCACTAGACTTCCAACCTAGCCTCAACTAGATCAACAACACCATTGGATTTTAACAATGCATTCACTACTAAACTTTCAACACCAAAAGGATTTTTGTGTTTTGGGACTGCATAAACACAAATTTTCACCTCGCAAAGGGTTTCCACTCAATCAAATACATTTTCTCATTTCTATCTTGGACCTATTATAGATTACAAGCTCAATAAAGAAATGGGTCACTTTCAACAAAGAGAGTTGAAACAAAAAATACATATTTCTCACACATATATCAAACTCAAGTTTTTATAACTGGAATGTTTCAACTTGTCTTCAAGATGCTTTTCAATATCCTCTTAAAGCCCCAAAGATGTCTGTTGAAGTGAAGCTCACTCAATTAACATGCTTGTGGAGCAAGTAGACAAACTTGACTGTTGTCATGACAAGACAACTTAAAGAGTCATTCCAAGGTGGTCATTACGAGGTTCATTCTAAGGAACTTTTTTTATGAGCATTTTGAGGTATCATTAGAATATTCATTTTGATATTTGTTGAGAAAAATCTATACTTGTAGTAGAATCAAACTCTTCAACATTATGATGTTCATAAGTCTTTTTTATGTAAGACATTGTTGTTCAGTACTTTGTCAAAAACCCAAGTACTTAGAGGAAAACATTATTCATCATGCAGATGGACTTTAAAAAATCTTTTGAGTTCTCAATTCTTTATAGTTGTTCTAAGATAATCTTTTTTAGCTACATTCTAAGCACCTAAGAATGAATGAACATATTTGTTTCTTAAAACATTTAACACAAATACTTAAGGAGAATGTTAGTCATCACCAAAACTCATCACCCTTATCATTTTTACATTATTAATGGTTTGTCATAATTAAAACTAGAGATGTGCATTTAACAAGTACAAGAGAGTAATTTAGCAGACCGAGCCTTCTATTTTTGTGTGTTTAGTTTGTGGCAATTTTAATAGCTAGAAATCATATTTTGATTATTGTATTTTTTAAATAATTTGTGACAGTTTTTAACTTTCATAAATTATATTTCATATAGATTTAGAACCATCCAAACTTAATTTGGAGACAAAAGAACAGCACATTATAATTTTTTTTATAGGAATGAAAAACAGATAAAAAATAAACTTTCATATATTTATAAGGAAGAAAAAAACCTATTTTAGCCGTATACCAAAGTCCACTTTTCTTTTGGCAGGCTAAGAACTGCTGAAACCACGGAAAGGTTGAAACTTTGATAGCCAATGAAAGATCAATTTATTACGGTGAGAATTATTTTAGAAAATTAAATGTGAATTATCTCCCTTCATTTTCTTTCATTTGCAATCCGTATGCCTATATTCAAAGAAAATTAATGTATGTTTGGTAATTTGGTCATGGGATGCAACAGTTATTGTGCGTCTGGATTTTTCTTTAGATATTTAATATTGAATGAAGCAAAGTAAAATAGAATAAAATAAAGGAAAGATGTTATTATATTATTTGAATATTAATTGTAGAATTAAATAAAATTCATGTTTTAATGTTGTGTTTGTACATTAAATAATTTTTTTGGTGCATATTCATATTTAATGTTTAAAAGAAAAATATAACTAATGTTTAAAAAAAAAACAGAATAGAATGACATAATATAAATTATAATTTTATTGTTCCAAAAAAATATTATCTTTGTACTTGTTCGCTTTCTACATTAACTTTATTTTTATTTACACATTATTATTTTTGGTCATATGATAGATTACAATGTATCATATATCATATACTTGAATAAAAAAACAATGTATCATATGTCATTTCCATATGTTTCTGCTGTTGTTTTTAATAGGAATCATTAAGGAGGTGATACTATATAGTGACATATTAAAGATGAAATGTTTTATAAAACTCAAGAAAATGATATGCGCAAAGTATTAATTGAAAAAATGGTACAGTCACTCCATTTTGATAGAAAAATAAAGAAAAATCAATTGGCAATGGAATTATTTTACAAGCAATGTTTTGTTTTTTGGCTACGTTTTACAAGTAATACTTTAAGTGCAGAACAAGTAGTTGAATAGATTGCAAAAGACGTCGTGAAAAGACAACAAATATGTAAGGATATGAATTAAAAGGGATAAAAATGTAACGAGATAAAATACTAAAATTAAGATGGAGCAAAATAAGACTTTTTCATTATATAAAAGCAAAATAAGACTTAGATCTGATAGAATGAGTTGAAGCTTTGAGATTATTATTAGATGAGTTTGTTTAAATTTTTTTTTTTGAAAAAAATACTTTTTTAATAAAATAAATAATTTTTATTTTCTTAATAAGTTCGTCTAATAAACTGATTCTGCGTAAAAAAATTATTATTTTTATTTATTCAGAGAAGTAAATCTGCTTATTAAAAAGCATTTTTTTTGAGTTTACATAAACCATCCTATTATCATTGCATCCCTATCACAATCAAAAAATTCAAACATAACTAATATTTAGAATTTATGTTAAACTTTGACTATAAGGCATATTTAAATAACGAAAGTTGAAACAAACAAACAAACACACACACACACACACACACACATATATATATATATATATATATATATATATATATATATATATATATATATATATATATATATATATTTTGATATCTCACATTTAACGTATGTTTGACATGAATATAGTTATTGCTTCAAAGTGTTGGTCGATCACAACTAAAGAAAATACCCTTGGCATTGTTGAACAAAAAGAAAGCTACCAAATTATTATCTTTCCAGGAACACACATATGAATTAATTAACATACGTACACTCATTTTTTTAAAAAAAAAATGTGTTAACAAGTTATAATTATAGTTATCTTAAAATATATCTAAAGTATAATTTACTAACATACTCTTCTAAAAAATGAGTGTATGTTGGCAAGTATTTGTGGAGATTTACTAACACACATTTAAAATGAATGTGTTAACAAGATATATAACTACAATTTTCTTAAATATGCCCTCTTAATTCCTCATATATATATATATATATATATATATATATATATATATATATATATATATTCATATGTTCATAAAACATAAAATAAATCTTAAAAAAGTAAATTCAAATAAAATTAAGGTTTAAGACATCACTTGTGTGATTCTGACATTTTAGAAGGTCCACTTATATAAGCCATAAATTCATGAAATAGATACTCTATTTAAAGTATATTTAAAATGGATACTTGGATTTATTTTATGTATGGGATTGATTGGTCTCACATGCATTCCACATGGTTCTCCAACTTCACTGATTTTATTTTTTTTCCTTTTGTTTCTATACATATTTCGCGTTGGCAAATGTATTGAAAGCCAAAAAGAATCCTTTCGGCTTCTTCTTTAATAAATTATGGGCCTATGGGTACTGAACACAATTGATAGGTACTTTCTCAACTTGAATTTCCCCTTTTTTTACAAAGTAAAGAAAAATGAAAACTTGTTCCTTACCTAATTTGAGATAAACTATTAAATTTATGTTTAATTAATCTGTCTATATCTTGTGGTTGAAACTAAAGTGCACATGTATTCTTGCTTGTTTTATTATAAATAATAATGCAACTGGAATGCGTTTATTCTATAAGAATTAATGTATGATGACAGTCTATTTATTGAAGGATGTAGAGAGCACACTAACTCACTAAGTCAAGAACACAAAAAGAAATTAAAATAGCCAATAGTTTAGTTCAAGTAAAGTAAAATTGTTTTATTCTATTCCAATTCCAATATTGAATCCAATTCAATCGTTTTACAACCGCGTTGATAATTATCTTTAAATTGCTCACTTTACCTTCTATCAGTTGGTTCCATTCGCATACACACAGTAGATAGATACTCTTTAAAAGATGTAAAAGCATTAATTTGAGGAGTCATGTAGTCCATTTTCTGAGTAAAAAACAAAAAGTTGAAGTATGATTTCCCAAAATAATTAAAATTGGAAACGTAAATTTTATTGCTTTTATCTGAAAAGAAGTAGAATGGTAAATGGTAAGTGAATTTTTCTTGAGCCAACTCCCCATTTCCAAATCAGATCAAGAAGGAAAAGGAGAACTATCATAATCAACTTTCAGGAACTGGGCCATTGAATTGTTGTGGTCTGTTTTGAAAGGCACGGTATACTTTTCCATTTACACATTCTTCATATACCCTTACTGAACACCAAGTACATTGTGTAGGATTTTAAATTTGAGTCCTAGATACCTAGTTATGTTAAATATTTGGAAAAAAAATTATTGTTTATAATAATTTTATCCTATTCAAATAAAACTCTTTTCAATAAAAAAATAATTGTGGTCTAGAAAAAAAAGGTATTTTATTGAATGGTGAAGAATATATACTACACTCAATTAGAACAGTTATTTATATTTATTTTTTTTGTTTCATAAGACAGTTATGTTTATACAACTCAACTACTTACCCTCTCCTTTGTTTCCTATAAAAAAAAAACATTTTTGTTTGGGCTGACATGTGCCCGTGTATACGTGTCCTTTTAGCTATCTACCCAAATCAGGTTGATGCCCTCCAAATAGATTTTGATTGGTAACATTTTCAAAATTAATTCCTCTTAAATCAATCCCTTCAAAACTAATATTACTAAAATCTAAAACAAAGAATCCTGTAATGTATTTTTATAAAAAAAAAAACGGTTTGAATTGACTGGTTAAACCGGTTCAATTGATAACCACTGGTTTAAATAATGATAAAATCAATCTGAATTAAATGCTACAGAACCGGTATAATTGACTGATTTTCCTGTTAACTGATTCGAATGAATTAGTGACCCAAGGACTTTATAAATGAATCAATATATTGTGAATATTGTAGATTTTTTCAATGTATAAAATGGACTCTTTATTTTTTGTCAAAAAAAATGAATTTTTTAATAATTTTTTAAGTAAGAAACCATAGGTTATAAATGTTGATTTTTTTTTAATATATATCAGTTCATTCAATTGGCCCAATAAGTCATTGCCCTTAACCCAATTGATCACGGAACTGAACTCATAGTATCCACAGTTAACTTTTCATGTTTCACACATTTATAATCAATATTTTTTTTTTCCACTAAAGAAAACATCTTTACGGACACACATTTAAAAATTATACTCATTAGATTAGATGAAGATTGATCAACTCAAATTTTAAATGTTTTCAAATCCAATTTATTGAGATATAAGTTATAACTACTTATTATTATTTTAAACTTTAAACGTAAATTAGTATTATAAGTCACGCCTATGTGTAATCATTAGACTAATATATTTGACAAATTACACTAGATTTTCTTTTCTTTTCTTAACAGTACTACACTCCTAGGAATACAGTATTATACGACCAAAATGACCTTTTGCTTGCTTTGTTTCGTTTTGAATTATAAAATATTTTTTAGAAATTTATTTATTAATTTTTGTAAGACTTTTTTTTTAAATATCTATATGCATTAATTATTTTTTCCTATATATCCTATTAAATTATTATCTTTTCAAACATTAATCATAAACAATTGAGTAGATAGAAAAATAAGAAAAGAATAATTTTCAAATAATAATACAATTAATTGATAGATTTAATGTGATTAATTAATCTAATTACTTTTCTTTAAGAGACATAAATTAGTTGAAAAAAATCTTATAATTAAAAAAAATGAATACAAAAATTAGGATCGGATGATCTCCAAATCAATAACATTGTTATAAACATTGATTTACTATTCCTAAGTTGTAAGAAATTAACATAAAATTGACTTAATAGTTGAAGGAAAAAAAAGAAAAAAAATTAGTGAATTTAAATCTCTTTCACTAAAAAAAATTAACAAATTAAGAATTAATATTAGAGGACCACAATAATAATAATAATAATAAGCTATTGCTACAGCTGTGTCTTATCATAATTCCTGATGTTGACTAATGGGACATATATAAACCAATTGACCTCTTGACCTATCCTATTAGGCGCCTCCAGATGAGGCTGAAGACCAGTAGCCATCAATATGAACCGAGTTATTAGGTGCATAAAAAAAACCTCATTAATTAGATACTTTTACTCTTGCTCATGTAATAAGATGCAGTCAATCCAAGTCCTGTGCACAAGAATTTTTGTTTTTACAGAATGTGAACACTTTGGAGCACCCAAATGCGATGTAACATGTTTAAAGAAATGTATTTTATTAGAGATATTGACAGAGAAAGACCTTTGACAAAAGATAAAAATGAGGACATAGCTAGCACGTGAAACGACAATTGATGACTGTACAAATTCAAAAAATTTATCCAATAGTTCAAAACTATAGTATTATTAAAAATTTTGTCTGTATGCTGAGGAGTAAGGAACACTTTGATTAGCCGACAAGACCGCCACCATATTGATCAAAAGTGAAGTGCACTAATATAAATTCATCAAATTATTACGCCTGCTAGGATCCTAATAATTGTGATTATTAGAGCATGGTCAAAAGTATATGCTTGACTTGTTATTTTTCATCCATGTTACAGTTTGAAACACACAAATTAGACCGAATTGGAGCTAACACAACACAATTCTTTACAATTTCAATCAATAGCATCAGCTAAGAAATGAAATTTTGTAGTCTGCAAGATGATAATTTCCCACAGAAATCTTTGGAACAATATGTCAAGTTATACATGCACAACAATTTTTCTGAACTTTGACAAAAGAAATGCAGTAGCATCACACCTATAAATTTCCTTTTCACAAAAGGGAAAAAAAGAAGAAACCAAAATCACTCTTGCTAAATTATATGGAAGTAACAACTAAAACACCAGAGTGACAAAAGAATACAAAAAATAGGATTAAATTGAATCACCGCACTTGCCACATGCATCTAACCGTTGGAGAGGAAGCAAGCAGCACATGCTCAGAAAGACCAAATAGTTTCAAACACGTGTTCTGAATGTCCTGATGAAGTGACTTTGATTACCAAAAATTGTGGCCTATGCAGCAGCCACTGACGGTTCCTGCATCAATAAATGAAACCATGTTACCAACTCATAATATGTTTCTCTTCCACTCATTATATGTTTTCCTTAACAAAATAAAAAATTATAGGTTTAAAATTTGGAATAAACTTAGATATAGTTCTTTAGGTACTTAGTGTTAGTGTTGTTTTCCAAATCAGAATTAGAGTTTCACCTCAGTAATCTATATAGTAAAGGTTTGCATTAAAGATTAACATAAATTATTGCAATGAAACTCCTTTTCTAATTGGAAAACAACACCAAAAACAATTACGGAACTATATCTAAGTTTTTCCTTAAAATTTCTTGTCTTTATGACTGACATTGCAAGAGCATATCAAACCTTTGATGTCAAGTTTGAAACAGCCAAATGAAATTTTTCTCTAGTTTTAGAACTTGCAACATGTCCAGCCTTTGCCACCTTGCTAAAAGCACCATTGAACCATGCTGTTCCAGCAGTCACATATCTGCAGCAGACAAGGACATACCATTAGCAAGCATATCTTTTATAATCATCATCCAAATAACATACAACCTTAGGGTCCAATTAAGTCATAAGGATCATCATGCATATTTAATTTCTCCCCAACACGTAGTTAATCCAGGTAATAGACTTTGTATTTCCCTGTTGGATCTTACCACAAAATCATAACAATTTCATGGAGAAATCCAAGTGCAGAAATGGAGATCATGTATTGTATTCAACCATACCTGCTTGTTTTGACAGCTGATCCAGTGTCATTTATCTTCCTCTCAGCTGCAATTATTGCTGCCATTGTTTTATCTGACACCTGAAGCCTCTGATCCACAGACTTGACTTTCTGGTTCATTGCAGCGATGCCTACTGTCAATTTCTCCGTCAGTCCAACTCTCTTGTCAAAAGAAATGACCTTTGCAGATGCATTGGCAGTCAATTGATGCTTTTCATCAAATGCTTTAGCTTTGTTCACTGCATCTTGTCTTATTGCTGAACCTTTCGCCAGCATATTTGTAACTGCATCTTGTGCTCTACTAAGGTAGATTCTTCTATTGGTGGGGCTGGCTATCCCCTCCTGAAAGAGAAATAGTATAGCAGACCATGAGCTCAATCAGAAAAACAAAATGTGAACAGTTTATAATTGTTGCCTAGCTACAAAATCAAAAGAATGCACTGCTTAAGATTGTAAGCATGTGATGCAGGATTGACACAATGGCAAGAAGCCCCAAAAAGTAGTTAAGATTGTTATTGACATAACTTGCTTAAAACAAAATATCATGATTGAAACTTTCTTTTTTAACAGTTTTCAGAATTGCAATGCTAAAGTAATAATCCAATATATTCAAAACACACTCAAATTTACTAACAAAGCCATGGGTATAATAAAAATAATTTCAACTACTTTTTAGCCAACTGAAAATTCCCATGAAGAACAGCTCATCAAGAGAAATGGATCATGCAAATTCTTAATCTGGATTTTGGGTTTTACCTCAATATTTGAGGAGACGTTCTCAGAATTCTCAGAAGGAACAACATTTATAGCATTTTCCACCACTCTTACTTCCTGCATTAATTGCTTCTGATAAGCTCTAAATTTTACATCAATATGTGTACCATGATATAAGAGTTCTTGCTATACTTACCTGCATCTCACGATTTGGTACATAGTTCTCAGCTGGAGTTATCTTCACAACCTGGTCTACTATTGTTGCTCCCTGAGAAAAAGACAACAAAAGTTTTACTCCCACAAGCCAAAAAGTGCAAAGGCTTAAATAAGATCTATAAGTTCTCAATTCAATATCAAGACCAAAATGTTATCATGTCAAAGGATAACAAGCCAGAGAGGGAACGGAATTGACTCAAACATTAGTAAAGATATCCAAATAGACATTGCTAGAGAAATATAGACCTTTCTGATGTGAAAAAAGATTAGGCTCTGTAATTTGTAATTCTAATTGCAACAAAACAGTACTTTCAAATTAAAATGCTATGATGCTAACTTAAAGCCTAATTCTAATATATTAAAAAATACAACAGAACTTCTACATACTTGCAATCTACTTAACATAAGTTATATAATGGCATCTTGATTCTCAAGGATTTCAATGTTAAGGTTTCCTTCAGGAGTTGAAGCCTATCTCACTTGCACCAGAATCTGATACACATCATTCATCAGAAGTCAAGTCAAGTCACTTTCCTTCCCTTTCTTTGAAGTGAGCTGCATTAAGTGAAAGATATATCCTTAAGAAACCTAGTTACTCCATAGTACCAATGTACCATGTAAGTCATGTTTTCTTTTTTCTTAACTACCTATAGCAAGATGTGCAATCCTACAACACATCTCAGTACCTAGTACCTACCGTGGCAACATGAAAAGTTACTCAAATCCACAATGTGCACCATTCAGAAACCATAATATTCTCAACGATCTGTTTGTGCTTCTCAGCACATCCAAGTCCAATTCCAAACAACAAGGGACCATCAAAATTGAACATAAAACAAACAGAACCAACTTATATCCTTCCAGAGCTCCATTAACAAAATCATAAAAGGAAAAGAGGTATTACCGATAATAATAATGCAATTTCAAGTGCTTTGGGATCTTTAAATGTCACATATGCAGTCTTTGATTTCCCATCTTCACTGCAACAAACAGACACACAAAATGCAATCATATTGAATTTGACTTCTCTCAGCAAAAAGGAAAAGGAAAAATACACAAGAGTTCAAATCCTAAAGCAGAAGACTTCAAGTTTATCTTCAATTACTTTGCTTGACTAAGATAAGGTAAAAAAAAAAAAAGGAAAGTAGATTAATGCACCGTGAGTCCGTGACAGCACAATTTCCACTAACAGCTGAACTTATTAAAAAATTATACCCTGACCTGTCCTTCTTTGTTTTATTTTGATTTAATTAATACAACTTCAAAAAAAATCATTAAAATTTAAAACCAAAATTAAGAACACCCCATATTTCTTCTCAGTATTTTCCAACACCCACCCCCTTTTTTCCGTTCTGAGCACCCTTCAATCAAAGTTGTGAAGATTGGAACTTACAAAAACTGAATCCAAGCAACAAAAACATGTACCCCCGCCCCCCAAAAAAATGCATTTTGGCATAGAAAGTACCCACCTCAGGATCTCAACATGCTCGATTTCTCCAGAAAAGGAGAAGAACTCGTGAATCTCTCTTACACCAGCTAGATCTGAAAGCTGCTTAACTTGAACAGTCCTCGTCTGAAATAATCAACAGAGAGAGAGAGACCCAGAAACAGAAAATCAAATAATGCTCCAATTACAACGAGAAAAGGGTAAAAAGATGGAGTCTTGAATTCAAAGAAGAAGTGAGAGCTTATTACCTCAGTTACCTGCATTGCGATTTACTCAGTGGAAACTGTATCTGTTCTGAGAGCAGAGTTGTTGAAGAGAGAGAGAGAGAAAGAAAGGGGCCACGCGTGCTATGTTCTTCAGAGTGATGTATGTTGTGTCACCGAACAGAATAGAGTTGCATTGAAGAAGAAGAAGAAGAATAAGAAAACAAAGATAAAGAAATAACAGAGGAATGTGTGGTGTTAGAATGTAATAATGTCCTCAGGTACCTCGTAAAGACCAGGAACAATGCAGTGATTCTCACGTAAATTCCACAATTGCCCCTTTTAAAGTTTCGGATATTTTTTTCTTTCTTTTAATAAAATAAAAAAGATACTGGATCTATGAATTAAAATTGGAAGAGCCGAAATTAAAGGTATTTTTATTTCGAAGCAACATTCTTCTTCTTTATTTGGTGCATTTAAATTCTTTTCTTTGTATTGGAATTTGTAAAATATTTTCTAAACTTTAATTGAAAAATAATTTCTTGATTAAAAACTGGTTTTGAATATATATAAAAAGTAATAATCCTTATTTAGGCTCATTTTTTGGGGTGATTTTTAGTTATAAGTTTAAAAGGTTATAAAAACAAAAAAAAATAGAAAAAAATTACAACTTTCAAAAATCTTAAAAATATAATTTTTGTCAAGAGATTGGACGTGAAAATACTTTGTGATTATTAAAAATAGTAAAAATTATTAAATTTGATTGGTGTATGAAATATTTTTTTATCAAAATAAAAATAAAGTGTTTTTTGTACAAATAATACGTATGGTTGATTAAATATATCATCAATAAAAAAATTCAATAAACAATAAACAGCACAAGGAATCTAGTCCACCAAGTGGCTGCTTATAGACCAAATAACCAACACCATTAAATCATTGCAATAATGCTACTGTAGAACAAGAAAGCATTCGTTGTAGTCATATATATTGGCCTATTGGCCACTATTACCTATTAAGATAGTAGCAAAAAACACTATGTTAACACCATCAATGTCCTTGTCTAGAAGAAAAAATCAATAATAGAGTCGTGCGAGTTGGGAAGTCATAGAGAATGATGTTATACATACGAAAAATGTTAATAACCACACCTTTTTAATATTTATTAAGTGAAATTTTATGATAATCTCTTTAATAAAGAGTGATATAAGATTGTATTTAATAATAAAAAGTTATAAAAACTTTAAATATGTGTATGTTTATTGTAATAACTCACATAATTTTTTATGTGCTCAAATAATTATTTTTTTTTCACAATTCTTTTATTAAAATCAATTCTATTACAGACAAAGTTAAATACTAAAGGTAGACATCTCTTTAATCGAAAATTCTAACCTTAATTCATATGTTAACTAGAAGTGTTTAAATCTAAATTGATCTAAAATAAAAATAAAAAACTACTAAAAAAAATCAAAAATTGAAACAAATTTATTTTTTTGGATTTGTTTGAATAATTTTTGTTTCTCATACGATTGATTTGATTTGGATTGCATATTTGTGTTTTTGGAACCTAATCAAATCACAACTCTTATAGTGTTTTTTAATGTTATGTATATTAAATTTATCTAGTATATACCATTTTCTTTTTTAGACATTTTTTGAGATATATTTAGTTGTACTGGTTATTATGTTCTCAAAATTTTATCAATTTAGTCAATTAATTATAATTTATATTGATTTAATTGTGTTCTTTTTACATTTTATCAAAATTAAGCAACTATAAATATATAGTAAAAAGTTCTTATATTTATATTTTTTTTAAATATATATTATTTCAATTTTGACGTATATCAAAGAATGAGACTACTTTAAGTTAATATAAAATTTAACAAAGAGACTAATCGCTATTGAGATAATGAGATTAATTTAAGGAGTTAACTTTCATAATAAATATTTTTTTTAAAAAAAATTAAACTCTTGACCATATTTTTAAATAACAAGACTAATAGTTTTTATTTGAAGAATATGAAAATTTTAAATTTTGGAGCATTATTATATATGTTTAAAAGTTTAAACTAGTTTAAATTTGAACATTATTTAATAATCAAGTATTCACTTTTAAAAAATCATAATTTTCTTTTAATTTTAATTATTTAAATAAAATCTAATAGTGTATATTTATAATTCTCATTTGTTAACCATAAATATTGTTGTTTGTTATGTGTGTGCCAACTCATTGTGTCACCTTCTTTGATTATCACGGGACCCTAGGAATAAACCGTTTATTGTTCACAGACTTTGTAATTATTTTATTATAAGAAATAGATCAAAGTAAAAATCAGTTCCGGCAAACCGGCTTATATAATGCTAGGCCAGGGGTTTGTAAATACTAAATAGACATTTTATTATGTGAAACACTTTCAAGTATTGATTAAATTTTTTTATAAAAATATATTTATTGTGGAGATTATAAAAAAACATAAAAAAATTCATGAATAATATAATTTTATATAAAAACATTTTCACTATTACTAAATTAACCAATATCTCAACAAACATTTTCCTCTTATATTTATATTTTCTTCTCTCTAAAAGTTAAGTAGTATTTACATTTCATTAACTATTTTATATATCTATACAAATAATACGAAGAGAATTGACTAATATTATTTTAAAAGTAATTGTTAAATGATTTTTTTATATTTATGGTATAATAAATATTATTTTAAATATTTTTTATCATATGTCTAAAAATATACATCTTTGAAAAATTCTTGAATTAATTATACTTAATAATGAGTACCTCGTCCCTGCCATAATAGTTATTTCTAAGTATTTAAGGCAAGTCATAATTTGAGGTCTTTATTCAAATAGTACAATTTAAGTGATAACACATGTTGAATTTGTAAAAAAGATCCTTACATAATACATCTTGAGAAGAGTAAGAAACTTTAAGTATAATTAAGTCACGCACAGAAGATTAATTTCATAATCATGCCAAAGGATTGAAGTTTGTAGTAATACCTAATGACAAGTGATGGAAAAAAAATAGGTTATCCTTTTGACTTTTCAATCCAAGTTCCTTTGACAAAACAAATTCATAAAATATTTTATTTATTTATATCCTTTTTAATTTAATGTTTTTGGACTAATTATTGAGATAAAATAAAGTTAAATCTAGGTTAAAAAAACTAAAAAATAGACTTTGTTTTTGTTTTATCTAAATAAAAATTGGATGCTCAGACACAACCTATGTTGTACATAGCATTTCTAAATGGGATTAATATAAAACTCGCATGATACATATGTTACAAGCTAGTCTAAATTAAATCTAAAACATTAAGCATGTTTGGTTCTCACATCACTTTTTTGTTTAAAAAACTATTTTCTAAAACAATTCTACACTACTCCGAATCAATTTCCCATAAAAAAATCTATAAAATTTGAAATTATTTCTAAAATAAGTGGTTTTAAAAAAAATCAGAAACAACTAAAGATATGTTTTTTTTCTATTTTTTTTTGTTTTTCATATGTCTCTTTCTTTGAAAATATTGGTTCGAAGCATGACCTAATCCTAAATATAAACACCTCTTAAATCTTAGTTCAGATATTAACCCTTTCTATTAAACTCAACTCCAATTGGTCCCTTTTTCTATTTTTAAGTGCTCTTTTCAATCGTTCATGTGATAAATTTTCAAAAAGCGAGATTAGAAACAAATACTTTCAGATGTACTTAAGAGGCAAATAAATTATATAAATTTTTTAAAAACAGTGAACAAATAAGATCTTAGCAATAAACAAAATGACAGATTTATATCTACCCATATATATTAACAGTGGGGAAAGTTCTATGAAACATCAAGATTAAAAAGTTCATGAACTTAGTCCCAAGTACAAGCCTCGTGACAGATCCCTTTCTTGAGACATGCGAAAATAATGAATTGTTAAACAATTCAATTCAAAAGATGAAATCCAATCATCTTAGACTTCCGGGATTTTTGTTCCAAGACAAGTATGATGCATCCCCAAGTGACCTGCATATACAACAATAAAGCAATGTCATCATCTATTTGCCAGGGTCAAACATTACTTAAAACACTTTAATTTAAATTAAACAATGTAAGCAAGAAAGACAAATAATGAGTCATCTTAAGATATTATTTAAAAAATAAAAAAATATTATTAAAATACGTAAAATTATATTTTTTAAGATTTTTTTTTAGATTTTCTTATGATTTTTACGTACAATAAATATTTATTTCTTTTAATTCTTTAAGTAATGTGGTAAGGATTCTAGTTAGGAAGATCCCAAAAGAAAAATCAATCTTAAAGAAAAAATCATGGCCAATTTGTTAATGTTTTTAACCATAAAATTAACAGCACCATGAAATATGTAGTAGTTCGTCACCTTGTCTGCATCACATATAGAAGTAGGAAAGCTGCAGCAAATAGCAAGGAAATCCCACCAACGAGAATATATGTCATCCCCAAGAAGTGATTTCTTCCATCAACCCTAGTTGTGGTGGAAAGAACAAAGCTCTTTCTGCCTCCAAACTCGTATGTATTATAATTGTTTTCTATTACAAGCATTACTTCATCATTAACTTCAATATTGCCAGTCTCAATCTTTCCATACAGTTTTTTGAAAGTAGGCAGTGCTGCTGTCCGCATTCAAACAATGAGATCCTCTTGTTCACTCAACTGGCGCATGCCACATGTTGATCATGATAAAGATTAATTTCTCAAAATATCAAAAGGTAAAGAGGAATTAAGGCCCCATTTCTTTTGTTTTCATTTCGTGCATTTACTTTTAATTTACAAGTTACAACATTGTCACCTTTTGTTTTCAATATCAAGATATAAGTGGGTTGGATAATTAAGGTAAAAAGAAAGAGGATAGATGGTCAATATCGCAAGCTGGATCCTCTCTGCTACCAAAAATTAATAATACTAATAATTAACATTTAGACAACAAAAATAAAATGTTGTTTTCACTTTTTGTGTATAAATATTCAAAAACAAGAAACTGATTGAAAACAAATTGACAATTTGGTAAATTAAAAATGAAACTAAAAAATGAAGATACAAATAAGGGGGCAAATTTTCTCAAAATAAAAAAAAAGTGAACATAAATACAAATTATTCAGCAATGAAGATTTATTTACCGGTAAGCTCTGGTTAAGTCTAGCACCCCCAATCAAACCTCCAGCCTGAAAATTCTTTGGACCCAAATTTCCCTTTTGGTCACTCGTCCATGCTATGTTCTTTTTGTTGATCATCAAATCCTTGTTATTGCTTGAAAGTTTGTATGTGTCATTAAATAGACTCCATGCAATAAGGCCACATGGAACAATTGGTTTATGGCCCTTGTCATTTGGTGTATAGTCTTCGGGACTACATGTGCCTACATCATTCTCAGATGCTTTACTCCTCAGTTGTCTATCATCTCTACTTTTAACATATCTGAAAATATCATCCAAAATTCAGGTAGGGAAAGATCATTTCAACATTTAGCATAAAATGATTTTTTCCCCCTTTAATCTGATATATTGAATTTTGTACAACATGAAGTCCATGAAAATTAAGATGTTCTATAGATAGATGTGTACACCTGTATGCAGAAAGGGACATGGCACAAAATCAGAAGAGTAAATATAGAATTAATTTTTGGAGTTGAATTAGATTAAGTTGAAATTCAAGAACCGGAAACAAAACACTATTATTGAAGATGAAAAAGTACAAAACTCGAATCTAATGAGGAGGCCTTTCTACTAAAAAGTGAAATGAAATGCCAAATCAAAAGCACTGATGCAAAGGAAAAAGGGAAAAAAAGATTTTGCTAGTTAATTGTGCATACCGGCGATGGTTTTGGTAAAAGTTCTTAAGCTGATAATAGACATAAACAGGGGCCTTCAATTCATTCTTAACCTGCAAAATTTGCAGCAAATTATCTTTTATAAAAGTCGCAGCCTAAACTATCATATTATAACAAACAAGGAGAAGTAAATTCCCCAAAGCAATGCAGAACTTCATTTTTCAATCATATCAGTGATAAGCAATTGTACTACAGTCAATTTCATGGTGCAAGTTTTGTTTGACCCGAAGTCTTTAATATATGCCACTGCATCATTTTTATGATCAGGTGGAAGGCATTCATCATCATATCGGAATGGAACTTCCACCACCTGCATCACAAGATCTTGTTCAATACACATTCAATTTGAGTACCAAAATTCTACTATTTGATACCATGAAATATACTAAAATGTGAGAGATATAAGGTGTCTAGTGGTGAAAGGAGAAGAAAATGGGAGAGAGATCGTGGTTTTGAATTCTTCGGCTAACAAAAACCAACAATTCTAACAATTAATATTTATTGATAAAAAAAATAATTTAGTAAGACAATTTCTTACACTCCCTGATGCAAACATGAAGCAAGACCAACAAGAATGAAGATGAGTTCTATAACCGTAAATATTGAAATGGCCTGGAAAACAAAAAATAAAATCATTGAGAAAATCTAGAAGAGACAAACAATGTTTCCATACTATGATTCTGTTGTGAAACTACAAAAGTTACATTGGAAGTTGTACCCAACTAGGTGTTAGAATTGGTTGCCATGCATGAAGTTCTTGCTGTGAGAATCTAGAATCTACCACAAATAAAAAAAATAATTAATGAGTCACAAATGCTATAGAAAACACAGAGACTCCATCGTGTAAAAAATAAAAATAAAAGTCCTTCAGATTTAATAATTGAGAAACAAAAGAGCCGTAAGAATAACACAATAAAAAAGGTAACATTTTGTTTAACAAAGAAACCATAAGACAATGAAAATAATGATGTTTATTCTCGTGATGCAATATGATAGCTAGATATATATCCTGTAACCATTCTATAAAGAGAAATCAATAGAATTCAATGGATAATCTCATTAATACAAATGTTTATATGACAATAGAATCAATCTCATGGGATTCAAACATTTTTCAAGATCCTAAATGAACCAAAGTTTTGCAAATCCAAACATTTTAACAAGCACCCCTAAACATCATGTTTATAGTAAAAAACCCATGTTAATCATCAAAACCCTGCATCATTGTTATGCATGGACATTTCAGGCACCTCAATGAAATTCACCTAAAATCCAAAAATTAATTAATTTGTAAATATAACAAAATTGGTGGGAAGAAGAAAAAGTTACATTTGGGCTTCATGGCATTCTTTGATCGTCCGTCTGCGACGGCCACCGAGTTGGATGGAGGTTCTACAGACATAGCCACGATATTCAACGTGACTAAAAATGGACGAAGCAATTAGGAGAATGTGATTGAAAATAACATGCAAATGCAAAGTGCGAGATTTTGGGAAGAATTTTTTTTAAAAAAAAAATAAGGAAAAAAAAGAAAGCTTGGCATTAATTTTCCCCCTCTCTCTATTATATATTTACATCCATAATACCTTTCAAAAAAAAAAAATTACATCCATAATATTTAGGTGTATGCTGTATCTACCTGTCTGTTATGTTTCGGATATTTGAGGATGGTAGTGATAGCTCTTGAATCTCAAAGCAGCACACACATTTGGAGTATATTATTCACAAAGTGTAAATTATTTTCTAGCTCAATTTCATTTTCAGTGGAAAAAATACTACCAACCACTCAAAACTTAATTATTATTGATATGATTGGTAAATAATTGTTTTAAAAAACCAATAGAACTAATTCATATATACATATATATGTGATAATGATAATATATCAATACATATAATATTTACTCAAAATTTTCAACTTTTTGAAATTATTTTTTAGGCTAAATTATTAATTTAGTCTCTTTATTTATAGTTCATTTTAGTCTCTTTATTATTAAAAATTTTAAATTGCTTCCCTTAGTTTTAAAACTGATGTAATGTTGCTCTTTTCGTTAGGGCCATTGAAATGCAATTGGTCGAAAATAGTAACGTTGCACCAAATTTCAAAATTAAATATCTGATTAATCTTTTTAATAATAAAATGATCAAATTGAATTAATTAAAATAATCTAAAATCAAATAAGTAATTTAGTTTTTTTTTGCACTTATTTTACAACACCCTTCTTCATTTTCTTTTTTATTTATAAATTGTTGTACCAAGTAAAAAACTCTCACTCCTCAATTGGTTTTGAAGATGGGACTACAAGGTGGCTTTTTCACGTGTGCAACAAACAGCATCAATGAATGAGCATCATCTCTCCTAGCTAATTGTCTAGTCCTAAAAGTGAAGACCGTGCACCTATTTATATGTACACCTGTAACGGGTCTGTTTTGTTTTGTTGTCCGAATTTGGAACTTGGTACACTAAACCCACTTTTAAGTTTTCTCCATCATCGAACCTACAATTCCCTTAAATTCTTTTTTTTTTTTATTCCATTCTTTCTTCATTTTCCACACCGCCAATTGATGAAATTAAATGCAGTCTCAAAGACAAAGTTGGGCATACATACACAAGGTGCGAGATGCATTTTTTAATGCTAAAAAGTAATATGACGTAAAAGTTGTTTTAGCATAACTACCGAATGAAACGAGAGAACAGACGTATAAAAAAAATCAAATGAAAAAAGAGAATTTGGGGAAAAAAATTATAAATGAGCATTCAATATGTAAATGAATATCTAATGAGAGAAAGATAAAAACGAAAAAATATGGATGTCCATATCACTTTTTGGAAAACGTTCAAGAATAAAAGGCTACCAAATTTGTCTAGAAGGTTGATCATGTTCATGAACTCTTTACATTTGCTTCTTAGTTAACTAGCATTGCACTCTTCGAAGTTATAGAAGTACAGAGAAAAAATGTTTTTAAAACTTTTTTTGTTAAATTTATTCTTGGTTCATGTATTTTTAAATTAATGAATTCAAGTCTTTCATTTTTATTTTTAAATATGTGAACTTAATCCTTTTTTATTATTATTTTTTATTGAAAGTAGAATATCTTCGTAACCAAGAAGTCATCAGACTAATGTTTCTGTTAGATAAAGAAATTGTGAGTTTTATCTCTTCACACAAATCTTGTTTGAATGCACTGTCAAAAATCAAACCCAAATTGTCTACCACTTATGCTGAACCTCGTTGATGTAACAAACAATTTGGTTTAAAGTTTGTGGCGATCTAAAATACAGCTGTTAGCGATTTAAAACTCTAAAACTTGCATGCACAAATTTTTAAACTGAGCATTTTGTGACAGTTTTATACTGCTGCAAACAGAGAAGTTAGACTCACTTGCACCATAACTAAACCCCATCCCATCAGCCCCACAAGCCATGGACCAACCGATCGAGAACCATCACTCAGAGCATCCAAATTCCAAACCCATAACCATCACAAAACCAAAACAAGAAAAAAAAAAAGTGAACGAGATAGAGTAGAAGGAAAAAAAAAGGATTCCTTTTTCCTTTCGCGTTTGCTGACTACTCCAACATTTCGACCAAATGGACTTGTTGGGTTGAGTGACCAACCTCTCTGAAGGTGCTTATAGGGACATGGAGTCTGGGTGTAGGCCACAGTGAAGATTTATAACCACTTCCTTGCCGCTTTGCTTGGTGGAAATAGTTTTTACATTATTTGTGATCCTTAAACTAAAAGTTGCATCAGATTTTGTAATTAGGTCTTTAGAATTGTCAAAACTGCTACAAATTATATTTTTTTCACTTTACTGTACATGTTTATAGCCATCGTAAACTAACTCTAATGACTTAATTATAAGAAAATTACAAGAGCAAAGATTCAATTATATATATATATATATATTTTTTTTTTAAAAAAAAAATTTAAGGCCTAAATAAAATCCTCAATTAATTTACTCAATAACTTAATTGATAATACACAATAAATTTGTGAAGAACACTTGAATTTGATTTTCTGAATCAAAAGATTAATCTCACATCAATCTAAAAGGAGTAAAGAATAAAAAATTAAAAGAATAATCCTAAAAGGGACAAAGAATCTAATTATGGTGATTAAAAAAAATGTTCAATTAATTTATATTATTTGATCTATGCATGTTTAATTTATCACTCAACTTATGGACGAATTATGAGACAAAAACCAATGGGTGAATTAAAAGAAGGATGTAGATACTTTTATTAACCTCATTTTCCTACAAACGTCCGTCCGTTTGTATGGCTGAGACAAACATACCGCAAACATACCCTCTATAGGTTGTGAAAAAACAATTACCGCAATGTATTATACCATACTGCATAATGTTGTGGCACCCTTATATTAGGGACTTTATTTTTTCGTTTGACAATACTGTACCCTTTGATAGGCTCCATTGTAGCACTCCTTTTTCTTTATTAGTCATAATTGCTTTGCCTAACAATAAAAAAAAATGAAAACAAAAAACTGGCATAGAGACTCTGAAGTTGATAATTTGGTGCCTGTGTTAGGCCATAATAGGCTTGCATGCATGACAAACAATCCTCTTCTTTGATTTCATTAGGGCTTCTTTGTGGAAGTGTTCAACGACAATAGAGATAATCAAGTATTTGCAGAGGACACAGCATTCGGCGGCGAATCCAGCCGGTGGCCGTGGCTCCTTCGTGTCATCGTTTTCGCCGTATTTTATTGGTACATTCACATTCCTCCGTTCGGGCAATTTCGTCGTTGTTTCAGCCTCACCAGGTACTGCTACATTGCGTGCAATGGATCGACAGGTAGGATAAGCACACACATATATTGATTATTAAAATTTATTTTTTTGTTTGTGATATTGAACAATATTCATCGAAAAATATTAATATCTTAAATAGATTTAATCTTTGATTACCGAGAGATATCCCAAGGTCACCCAAAATACAATATTATTAAATCTACTTTTATTCAATCTAATTAGAGAATGATTTGAATTTAATTAAGTAATCTAGTTTTTATATTTTTTTAAAAATACATCAAGTTTTTGTTAGTAATATATGTTTCAGAATACGATCATGGCTGACCTAATAAGAGTAAAATAAATTATTTATTCTTAATTTTTATAACACAATAACTACATATATTAATAAAAAAAAGTCACAAATGCTAGCAAAAAAGGTTCAAATGTAAATTTTATTTAAAATAATAAATTTCTCTTTAAAATTTTCTTTAAGCCTCATTTATTATTGGGTCAGGCTTGATAGATAAATGTTCAAAATTTGAATTACATGTCATTGATATGAGATCAGTAATTCAACACATAAAATAATTATAATCATTATACTAATTTTAATAGTAACCATGTTAAAGATTTTTATTGTTATAATATTTTTAAACATTGATTATTACAATTAATACTTTTCATTGTATGCTTAATGATATATATATATATATGAGAATTTATTTTAATTAAACTAAAATATGAGTAGTTTAATTTAAACTTAGAGTACATGGAACTTTTTTATTTGTAAAATATTAACTAATTCTCATGGCTTGCTTCGTCGTATAGTATTCGCATGCGTTGTTATCACGAATGGTACAACTTGAATGATCCCAATATTCCTATTTCTTAGAGAAATATATATATAACGAAGGAAGAGTATTTGTTTATAAATATAAACAATATATAGAAATTACTAACCCTCAAGCTAACGAGACTTGGAAAGGTTAACAAGGGATAATTCTAGTTCATGATCGACGAACCCAAAAGGCAACCTTGAAGCCCTTTTTATTTTACCTTACCAGTCTCTTCTATACGTTCTATATGTAAAAGAAGCTACGGAGACACACCAACATATATTAATTGGTTCCTCTTCAACCTAAAAGCAACTCACACACCAAACTTCTGGAATAATGGAAATTACCAAGCATGCTAATCGGTCTTATGAAGATTTTGATCCTTTGTTTATGTGGCGCAGAGAAGAGGGCCGTGACACCCTTGAACTTCACCTTCCAGGCATGTTAAATTGCATGTATCTAAAGTTATATATATAAAAGAGTTCAATAAGTTTTTAATCTTTGATCAATTTTAAATTTTGAGTTATAATCTTTCTATTTTATTTTTTTTAGATTTATTTCTTGTTTATTTTTATTGTTTATAATTAGTACTTATAAGGTTAACTTTTTGCCCTTTTATTGTCCATTTTTGTCTCTCCTAGGGATTAGTTATCAACAATAAAAATTAATAAAAACTAAAAATAAACAAATAATTTTGGATCAACCAAACACAAAATTCGAAATGACAAAAAAACGTATATAATCCTATAAAGAATAAATAGCATATTTCATGAATGGTTCCACCTCTTCATAAAAATAGCATATATATATATATATATTTAATTTATGCATACTCATATAAACATTTTATACAAACTAGACCACACATATTTCATATTTGTTTTTTTTTTTTTCAGGTTTTAGGAGAGACCAAATAAGAATTCAGATAAACCATGTTGGTTTGTTGGTAATAAGTGGGGAGCGTCATTTCGAAGGAAATAGATGGAAACGTTTCAAGAAAGAATTCGAAATTCCATCACACTGCAATGACGATGCAATTCATGGCAACATGATGCAGAGCATTCTTTCGGTGGTGATGCCAAAGAAAAGTCCTCAAATTAACCAAGAGGATCAGCAAGAACACAAGAAAGAGAAAAGGGCAAATAAAAAAGAAGAAGCTGAAACCTCAACCAAAGAGGCAATAGCTGAAGAAGATATGGCTCATGCAGAAGAGTACCAGCAGTTTGAAGAAAATTATAATCACGTGGGGCCGTTACCACAGGAAACTACTAGAGAAGTTGCCCTAAAATTCATGCTTGTGATGGTTCTGATATTGGTTATAGCAAGTTACCTAGCAGATGTAAGCAAAAGCCTCATGGCCCAAGGTGCTTCATATTTTCACAATTAGAGACCAGGATCTTTGGTTCTGGTTTAATTAAGGTGATTGCGTTGTAAATTTTAATGATGCGAACAAGGAGAAAGTTGTTGTGTCAGAATAATTTATTTGGCGGAATTGATTGCTTGTTTAATTTACTTTTGAAATAATGGATATCCAAAATGATGCAAATTAATTCAATGTGCAATTGCTGCGGTTGATCATGGGTTTTTACGCGCGTTTTTCAATTCAGCATTATTCCTGTTTTGGGTGAAACAAATCCTCTAACTACGTGCCTGATCATTATTTTCCTTCAAAAATAGTATATATATCGACAAAAAGAAAGATTATATATAACTTACACTAACGAAAAATAAACTACAGTGTCAAATTTTTTTAATATTTAATTATTCATTTAATTCTTATACTTGTATCAATTTTAACTTTTAACCTTTATACTTAAAAATCATTTCTTTTTATTCTTTTACATATTATTTTTAATTTCTTTCAGACGACTGAAACCAAAAAAGATAAAAATGAGAAGTATAAAATCTAAAATAAATTAAAAATAATAACACGTATATGAACTAGAGTGAATCATTTTTAAGTATAATAACTGAAAAGTAAAATTTGTATTGGTATAAGTACTTAACAAGTAATAAAACTTTTTTTTAATTTGTGAGACAAGACAAAATCACTAAATGATGGAAACAACATTTGGTAACCACCAACAATGATTAAGTGATGGGAGTTTGAACTTCTTAAGTGATAAACACATTTGATTATATTTTTTATGTGATATTCATATATTTTGATATATTTTATTTGACAAAACACATAATTTGGTATAAGTTTGTGAAAAGCAAATGCTTAAGAAGTTTTATGTGAAAAAAATTAAAAATCTTAGAATTTTGATGTAAATCAAAAGATCAAAATTATGATAATTTTCTACCACTCCGTTAATTATTTATGTCTATGATTTGTCATCTCTCACTTATAGATTACAATAATCACCTATCAAATTTAAACCCTAATTAATTGATAAGATTAAGAGATAATTAATTATTTAATTAAGAAAAAAATAGAAGAATGATCTCCGAAGAATATTACAAATAAGGAATGATAACCTCTTTTTAATATCTTTTGTTCTATGAGTTTTGAGAGAATAGTTGTGTGAGAGTCTTTTAGTTGTGGAGGAGTGTAAAGATCAAAATTGGGATGGATTCTTGTCAAATCTCCTTTTCTTTTGGTATATTTGTGTTATTTATTGGGATTTTTAGTTTTGTCATGGTAGTGAGCCACTAATCTCCTTAATCAGTCTAGTATTGTTTCCTTTTTCTTTTTTTTTCTGATTTTAATGAAACACTCAATGTTTTCTAGTCAATTAATTTTCTTTTTATTTTTTATTGTTAATTTAGAAAATTTTAATCTATTGTATAAAGTGATCATATGTGTAATTGATTGACCTAAGAAGAGATTATCTCTATGTAACTTGCATGATCAAACTAGTCATAAGAAATTTCGATAGATTAATTAATTGAATTGATCACCCTTATTTTAAATTTAATCCTTTGACCTAATATGATATTTTTATAATCAAATGAGTATTAATTAGGACAATGAGTTTTATTAAACCATGACCAAAGCCTAATAATTGAAAACATTGATAATTGACAATATTTGTAGTTTGATTAGAATTAGAATTGGGGAAAATTAGGGTAAGTATGAAATTATAATCCTAGATTGTTTATTATAAGTGCGTTTAGATCCACTCTTCTATTTTGATTCTTATTTATTAAATTAAATAATTTGACCACAATTGTCTTTCATTTAATTTAACCATAATTGATTACTTTTATAAGATTAATTGTTTGAAAAAATAATTGATCCTTTGAGTTCCATATGAAACTTTTGATCTAGTGTTATTATTGTGTAAGATACATTTATCTTGTACAAGTATTATTTATACGTATTCATGTAGTTAAGAATTTGACTTTTCATCCATGCATATGAAATAATAATTGTTGAAAAAAATAACACAATTATGAGTGTCAACAGATATTCTAGTGATTTATAGAGATATTCTTTTACGATCACATGCATGCAGAAGGAAAAAGAAAAATCAACAACCACGCAAATAAGACATATATCTTCTAGTCCAAATCAAATTAGACATGTATTATTAAGATCAGCTAGCGTACAACAACAAAATAAGTCATGATAATAATTCATTCATTCAACAAGCAGGGAAAATCAAACAAAAAAGAACACACATAAAGAAAGATGCTCAAGCAAAGATGGCTGCGATGGCAAGGAAGAGGAGTCCAAATAGAGATGAAACTAGAGAAGGAGCAGAAGAAGTGGGAGCAGGAGCAGGACCCTGGGCTTCAACGTTGATAACAAACTTCATTTGATGAGCAGCGCAGTGGTTTCCTACGCCACAAACGTACCACTTCTTCCCTTCCGTTTTCAGCACTATGCTGTCCTTTCCGCTCGAAAGTACCTCGTTGTTTGCCGTGAAGCTGCACTCCTGGAATTCTGTCCCATTCACTTTCACCACGTTGTGCTTCGTCTTGTCGTAATTGAACCCTGCCCATTCATTAACATCAACACACAGTCTTCATCTTAATTAGGGATCCAACAAAGTCTTACTTACTACACACTATTCAAACAAATACTTAGAATTGGATCCTAATTCTCGATCTGCGGTTGGAAATTAAATCGCGCATTCACGTAGTCACTCAATTAAAATCGTCTGATAAAAGATTTAACAGTTCATAAATCATTCAGTAAATTCAACTAAAAAACACCTTTATAATCATGACTGCAAATAATCCAATTTCGTTAGAGTTTTATAAGCTTGAATTTTGACTAATTAATTATCATGATTTTTGTCATTAAAATTATAAGATTGATTTGCCAGTTAGAGGAAAAAATATAAGAAGAAATCATGGATATAAGTTTTTCCGCTAATAAAAACTAATTATCACAGTTTTCATCTTAGGAGAAAAAGGGAGAAACGTGTTACTATACACTAATCAAACAAATAATTAGAATTTTATAAGCTTGAATTCTGACTAAGTAATATGATTTTTATAGTTGGAGTTATAAAATTAACTTAAATAGTTGAACGGAAAAAGAGAATTTTTTTTTCATACTCTAATCCTATCCAATGAAAAAAATGAATTTTTTTTGGAACTTACAAAGGGTGTCACCAACACGGAAAAGTTTGGCCTGTGCCCACGCTGTGTAGTTGAAGTCAAGAGTCCAGCCAGTCCCATCACCCACAGTGAAGTCAGTTGCTATGGCAACTGAAGAAAGCAAAACCATGGAAACGGCAAAGAAGGTCAAGCGAGCTGCAGAAGCCATTTGATCTGAACTAATGAGTTAAATTAAAATATATGAAACGAGACTTGGACTAGCTAACAAATTAATGTCTATCTATGCAAATATGTTATTGCTTAGATGAATTAATTGTTAGCCCACATCAATTTGCATTTCAATGTTGACTATATATAGGACTTTGTTATGTATTGATTTTATCGACATACATGGAACAAGCTTCCTACCAAGACAAGGGTACCGGATCAGGCCGGCTTTTACCATATAACTTGTATTTACACGCAGGGATATAATTTTTCTTGACTTAATCATAAAGTGGATAATTATTTTTATTCATAAATATTAATTCTTAAAGGGTACAATTGTAAATTGTAATAGTCTGAATAAAATTATACTTAATCTATAATTATAAGTGATAATAAGTAATAACATATATATCTCTTAATCAAATGGTGTATGATTTAAATTATGATATTTAATATGAAATAAATTATGTTAAAAAATAAATATAAATTTTATGTGTCCTTATGATCTTAAATAAAATTAGTAATTACTTCTAATAATAGATACTTTTGTATTAATATTATGATAAAAAAAAAAGAATTATACATTTTTTTGTTTAAGGTTTTTCTCGGTTAAAAGTTAGAAAATATGTTGAGATACAAAAATCTATTTAAAAGCTGACATATCTTAGTAAGTATTTGCTTAATAATAATAATTATCTGTCAATTATATAAGACATAAGATATATTTATTCCTTTGTTTCGGAATGGTGAGTTCTTCAATATATGCCATGTGGAACGTGTCAAATGGATATTCATTGGAAAAGAGTTATTTGTTTCCCGCGGCCTGCCTTCCCTGTCGTATTATTAGCTTGCAGACTTACATGTGTAAAATGTATAGATGCCAAAACAATAGTTACCGTTGTGATGATTAATGTTTTGGTGACTATAATACATTTTAATCACCACTTTCTAAGTCAATTACTAGTGTAAAAATATTAATACGCACAAAATAGTAGTATACATCTAGCATTTTGACTAAGAAAAAACAGATTATTTAAATTTTAAATGCAGAAAAAAGATTGAAAATCTTTTGTAATTAAAATAAAATTAAGAATATTGGAACTTGTAGAGAACTAGAGAGATTAAAATTAAAGAAGGGAAATTACAATAAAATTCATAAAAGAGAATGTCTATGTGAAATTCTTAAACAATCTCATCTATAACCGGATTCATTTAAAATTACATCTGTTACTCTTAATCTATTCTATTTGTTCTGAATAAAAAAAAAAGTTTTGTTAGGCACATGTGAATACTAAATGAAAAAATTTCCCTCTAAAACTGAAAAAGAGTAAATTTGTTCTCATGGCTTGCCATCTGCACTGTTTAGAAATATGATAATTTACATGAATTAGGGTTTGGATAGCAAAATATAGAATGGAAATTTGTTCTCACTTTCTTCACTACAAAAATAAAAGTTATTCACAATTACTTTTTTCAAAATGACAGTCCCTGTCGAATCGTTTCAAAGACAAATAAAATTAGAAAAATTTATAGCATTGGATTAACCTAAGTCAAACTTAGAAATATGATTCAATTTGGTTCATACATTCATTCATTCTCTTATAAATATAAAGGGGAAAATTTTATCGAACAATTTGTAAGTAACTATAAAAGAATTTGAAAACACATAAAAACAAAGGTGAAGAAACAAAACAGAACAAGAACATAATACAAGTCAAGTTTAATATCATCAATCAAATTCACTAAATCAATGTAAATCGAAATATCACAGTTTCTAGTTCGATCAAATCAATCTCTAAATTGTTTGAAATCGTAAATTAGGTTGGAAAATCATCCAAATAATTTATGATTAAATTTCAAAATTAGGAAATGAATCCATAACCTTATCCATTTTCAATCTTAAGCATAATCATAATCATGAAAATCAAAAATAAGATTGGAGAGAAAGATGAGCATTCACAAAGATTAAAAATACTAAACTAGAAGTCAAATTCAGCCTTACTTGGAGTGGATCCTTGGATTAATTAATTGTTTAGCCCTCAATGATCATCAACAATGGAAAAACCATGAAATTTTGTGCAAGAAATGAAAGAACATAAGTGAAAATAAGAAGAAGAATAAAGAAAAGTTGAGAGAAAAAGAGAGAAAAGAAAAAACTTGCATAACAAATAACTAATTCATTTTTTTATAAAATGAAGTAACTAACTAACATTATTATATAGAGTGACTACTCAAAAGGAATGGATGAGTCTTGACTAGGCCCATTTAATCTCCCTAATTAAACTAAGTACACCAAACAAAACCCAAACTCACAATCCAATTATTCAAGTGTAGAAATTCTGACTTCAAAGTTTAATTTGACCCTCGAGATAACAGGATTGACCAAAACTTATTTGTGACAAAATTGAAGATCTTTTTCTTATATTTTTAGGGATTACTCACACGCTCCATTTGGAGTTCTGAAATGTCCTCTAGGCCCTCTATAAGGCAGATAGGTCAAGTATGCACAAAATCTAAAAATTAGCTACAATTCTCAATTAAACTCAATCTTTTTCTTATCTTTCTAGGGATTATTCACACGCACTAACTATATTTTGTTTTTTACCTGTAAAATGCAAATATATAAGATTGAATTATAATTCATTCTAAGTGTAATTTGAACTTAAAAAAAAAAGTGTAATTTGAACTTAACTATATTTGTGTGTGTTGATTAGAGCATTAGTTTCTACTTCATATAACTTATTAAGTCAAAACACGTTAAATTTTTAAATGTATATGAATTTATTAGGTAAAGTTGGACGATAATGTCTAAATAAAATTTTGAATGTTTGGTAGTGTTAATGTCATTTTTTTAGTTAAATTAAATATTTTAAAAAACCACCCAAAAATAAAATTAAAAATATTAAAAATCGCTAAATCAATCCAAACGAAACTAGAAAAGATTGATCTGGATATAATATTTTCAAATCGAACTATATATAATTTTTTTATTTTTTATGTTTAGTTCAAATGATTTATTAAAAGAAAACCCAAACCAAATCAAATAGCATCACAAACATAGCATTTATATCCTGCACTCCTACTATTGCATCGGACACCTCATAGCATTCTAGAAAGCTCATTCAATTTATATTCTGAAATGAACTTTCCGAAATTTCCCAAATGTAATGAGAGGTGTAGGATGCAATAATATATGTGCAGTATACAATAGCCCACAAACCCCGCCTTAACGAATGGGCCTTTAATTTTCAGGCCGATGAAGTGACCTATTGCCCAAATTTCAAACCCAGCAACAATCGTCTTCTTCCTCAGGTTCGTTCTCGCCGTTCTGCGTCTTCACCGGCACCATTATTCCTCTAACCTTCACACCCTTTTCTCAGCTTCACTTCCGAAGCAAAGCATGGGTAACCCTCTTTCCTTTAAACTTTAAAATTTATTATTTTTCAGTTTTGCATTTCAATTTCTTTCTTTTTTATTGGGTGTGTTTTTGAATAAACTACATTTCAGAGAAGCAAACCTTGGAGAAATCGCGCCGGGAACGAAGGAAAGAATCCCGCTTGGCAAAGAATGCATCAAAACATCACTCCTGGCTCCTCCACCAGGTAACTCTATCATAGCTTTTTTTTTTTTTGTTTTATTTGTATGTATTGTTTTCTTATAAAAACAATGAAAATTTTATTTTTAATTTCTTGTTGTATAGAAATCTCGAGCTTTGAAAAAACATGGCAACAATTCAGATTCAGAGTTAGAAACTAAAAGCAAATCCGACACATCAGTTAGTCCTAGTGTCAAGGAAACACAAATTGAGAAGTTGGAATCTTACTCTAGGAAACATGAGACAGATGAAGAATACATGTTGTCAGAGGAAGAACATGGTGGTTCTGTTGCAAAGAAAAAGAAGAAAACAAAGAAGGGTTTTTCTAACAAATGTTCCAGCAAGAGCATGGTGGAGATGATGGGCCTGCAGGATGTTTCTATAGCTGCCAAAAAGGATCTAGAACTTGAAAGGAAGCTTTCCAAGAAGCTCAAGGTGAAGGAAGGAAAATTGAGGGGACTGGATGATGGGCTGAACATAATACTCGATGGAATGTCGTCAGCTTTTGATTTCATGGGAGAAGGGGGGGTTCTTGGTACTGGTGAATTGTCCACGAAGAGATTGAAGAAGAGCTCATCGACTAAGAAGGACAAGTTTTCAAAGAAAAGAATGAAAGTGGAAGCAATGGATGATGTATCACGGCATGTAGAAACTTCTGAAGAAGACGTAGAATCGGATGATGTTCCTGATAGTGCACCTTCAAGGAAGAAAATTAAGAAAAGCAAATTGTCGGGTCAACAGAAGGAAGACAATGCGGAGGATGATGGTGTTGGCATATCCAAGCCTATGAAATCTTGTGGAATGGAAGCGGAATTGGGGGATGCTCCTGCTGAAGTTCCGGAAAAGAAAGCCAAAGAAAAATATATAGCGCCTCACTTGAGAGCTCGTGCAGGCAATGAACCTGAAGAGCATACTCAAATTCGAAGACGTGTGCGTGGTAAGTAGGATAGGCTTTGTTTTGAATTGGCATTTTTAATTGTATACCATTAATTGCTTTTCTTTCTACTTGAACTTTTTTCTTCAGGCCTTCTTAATAGACTTTCTGAATCTAATGTTGAGTCAATTACTGGGGAATTGTCCTTGATCTTTCAGGTATGTCGCTCATATAGCAGTCTTGCAAATTAATGTTTGTTTGATTTCTTGTAACAAAATTATGAGTTTGTTTTGAAATGGATAAAAGGAGAGGTGAGCAAGAGGATGAAGATGATTCTAGGAAGGCTTAAAACTTAGTCTCCCCCCCATCCCTTTTATTCCGCTATTGCACTTAACATTTTTTAATTGAAAAGAGCTTATCTTTTTAAATTATTTGTGAGGTTGTGCCCATTTCTAAAGATAAAGTGATTAATCTTATTCCACTGTTGCCTTGTCAAAGTTTAATTAGTTTGGAAGAAATAAAGTACGAAGACCTTTTGCTAACTCCAGCATGGAGGTTGAAGTCACTTTAGGGCATAGATTGATAACTTTTATGAATTAGAACAAGTTTGGTAGAACATTTTTTTTTTGTTGAATCATCTTGGTTATCTTCTCCACGTAAAGAATGAGTGATCATTGTAAAATCGTTTGTGCTGCTACTCTTCCCCTGCTGTTTATGCTTTAAATTGAATCATATAGGATCATATTAACTATTGGGAACTTCTGGTGCAATGATTTTTCAAAGGATAGTTACTATTCCAACTAATTGATTTGTCCACTCAACATACATACTTATATGCCTATGTTTCTTATGTTTTATTTTTCCATACTAGTAGCTTCTTTGAAACAAAAGCAGTTTTGTTCCTCTGGAGTTTTAATAGTTACTTAACTTCTATGATGTAATCCGTTGCAGTCTGTTGCTCGTAGTGTTGCTACACAGATCTTGACTGAGGAAGTTTTGGCATCATGTTCTAGTGGTCCTCGTGGAAATCAACAGTTAAGGATTTTTGCCTTACTACTCTTACCTCCCTCAGTGAAGTTGCTAAATCCTTGATTTTTTGTTTTTTTATGTTGGAGGCAATTTGTTGAGCTCTATTTTGGTTTTAGGGGAAGGTCAGAAAATAAATGAAGATATTCAATCGAATTTAGTTGTAGTCTTAAACGATAGGATAAGATGAATTTAAGCTTTTAAAGATTGATTGTATAAGGATTCTGTCAGATTTAGTTTTAGCCTTAAGCCTTATATTCAGATGCTCCAACCAGGAAATGTGAAAACATACAACATTAATGGCATAGGAAAAGGAAGAGGTTGAGGATATTCTTTGTCCATATGAGAAGGTAAAACATGGTTAAAAAAGCTTGTTTGACAGTGATATCTAAGATATGATTGAATCACTCTAGATACTCTGGTGCAGGAATCTGTATAGTTTAGAATAATTAATCTTGGGTGTCGAGATTGAGGCCATTGTTATTATTGTAAGCATTGTGTAGGGATTCAGAAAGTTTTATTTGGTCTTTGGAGATGTCAGATTCTTCGTCCTTTATCCTGTGTTAAATACTATGTTTGTCCCTGTGGCAATCCTAATTCCTGTAATTTTTCCTGGTGGCTGTTCCTGCTTTCTATCTTTCTAGCCTTTTTATGTTGTTGTGTTCATTGTAACTGAAATTTTTTTTCTTGTGAAGGTATGCTGCTGTTTTTGCTGCATTTGTTGCTGGGATGGCATGTTTGGTCGGTGTTGACTTCAGTGCAAAGTTTATGGCTTCCTTTGCAAAATGCTTTGAGGTATATCATGCAAACAAATAAATTAAAAACCGATTTGCTGATATGTTTTTTACTCATTTCCCTTTTCAGTTTTAGTTTCTTCTCCAGACCACCTTTTGCTCTCATTACAGTGTTTTAGAGATTACAAAAGTTATAATCTTCGTATATTTTCTGCCCAGGATGAGTACAATAAAGAAGACAATCTCTCCTTGCGGAATCTTACTCTTCTCTTATCCTATTTATGCATATTTGGAGTCTGTTCTAGGTGGGTAAACTGTACTGCACCAAACACTTTATATTAACTTTTTGTTAACTACATTTTTCTAAAATATATCTTGTAATGCTTTTTCAGTGATTTAATATATGACTTTCTGGTCATGCTGAGCAAGCGTTTAACTGAGGCAGATGTATCTATCATTTTGGCATTGTTACAATGTAAGTGTTCTGTCTTTTTAGTTTTTGGTTTGTGTTCAGTTCTAGTTAGAGCTTCCATGTATGTAAATGGTAGAGGTTTATATAAAAGTTTCCTAGTAATCCTTATCTCTAGCAGACTGCTATATCATCATATGCTTAAGCATTTAATGGAAGTACCCCATTGAAGTGATTACTGGTGAAATGGATTCTTTTCCTTTAAAGGCTTTTTGTGTTTGTTGATACCATATCCATTTTGTTTTGTTGGGTTTGCATGGGACTACTTTGACAAACTTAAGATTGTCAGATAGCTATAGTCATACAGTGCAACCTTTGGTTTGTTCATAGATCTAACCAAGCTTGGTTGTGGTATCTTCACTGAAAAATTCTGATAGTGTATCAAGCACTATGGGTATTCTTACATTCCTCATTTTTTATATCTGCAAGACAGATCTCTTCTGTTTGCTTTATTTTAATCATTTCTACCACTTGAGTTTCAACCATAAGATTTTGATGCTGTATGAACTATGGAGCAGAATGTTGGGCTATAAAGACAGTCACTAGGAGCATAAGCTATTAAACTTAGTGTTGCAGAGATAATAATGCTGTGGTAGATGAGTGTACATACAAGATAGAGGATAAAAAATGCATACATTAGAGAGAAAGTAGGGTAGCATCTGTTGAGGAAAAGATGGTATAATCTTGCCTAAGGTGGTTTGGCCTTGTGAGAAGAAGGCTAATAAAAACACAGTATGGACTACGGAGTGAACCAGATGCTGGATAGCCATATAATTAGATGTAGGACTAGGAGACCAAGAAAGGTCTAGGTGAAACCATTAAAAATAAATCTATAAATGGATTTTCTAAGGATTCATGATAGAACACATGGCATCATTTGATTTCTGTAGCTGGCACAACCTAGTGGGAAAAAGGCTTTGGTGGTGGTGGTTGTAAATTTGTGTATGTGGTTTTTACCTCTTTCCTCTCTTCACTCATACATTTATCCCCTTAATTATCTGAACTGATGATTCCATGTAATATACAGTGGCTACTTCTCTGTATAATTTACAACGGAACTTGATCAATTAGTGAACCATCTGATTTATTTTTATTTTATTTGTCTGAATAGGTTGTGGGATGAAAATAAGGGCTGATGATCCAGCTGCCATGAAAGATTTCATTCTTAGTATTCAGAATACATCAAATAAGTTGAAGGCTTCCTCTGGAGATGACAATGAAAAGCAAAATAGTAAAAGAGTGAGCATGCTTTGTTTTATCATAAAAGGGAAAAAACTATTTTTTCTACACACATTCAGTACTGATTACTTGGTAACACTTGTAGATGGAGTTCATGCTTGAAATCGTATGTGACATCAAGAATAACAAAAGAAAGCCAAATGAGGACTCTGCACATCACACTCGGATTAAGAAGTGGTTACAAAAGGTACCCTGTCTCTAATTTGTGTTTTGTGGCATTGTTTGTTGTTGAAGTTTCTTTTTGCAAAGATATTACCTGTTATGTTCCATTATATTTTTTTTCTCAAAAATAAAATAAAACATTACCTTGTACTTTGCTAAAAAGAAAGCTAAGTTATATGTTGGTTGTGCTTTGCTAAGGCAATCCCTTTTTTTCTGGATAACTTACTTGGTCATCTAAGAAATGATGTTCCTGTGGCCGAGCATCCTTGCTGCAAATGCTACTGTTCATAAGACCAAATAATGTACTTTCTTTAGAGCTATTCAAACATATATAATTGAAGATCCAAGCTTAGGTATTATGGTTTAGGGAGTGTCTTTGACAGTTGAAATTCTTGGCTTGTTGAAAGACAGTGTTGAGTTCCATTCTTACGATGCGAGTAGTTTCAGAACAGATGATCTTGTAAAATTTTCAAAGGTTTTAAATTTCTTCACAATATCAGCCTCAATTTTTTTTGCTCTCTTTGTTAAAAGAAGATTCATACTCTTGTTTACTAACTTTCCAGACTTCATCTGCTTGGTAGCTCTCAAGTTGATTGATTTCTGCATCTTTTAGTTGTTTTGTCTTTTGCACAGCATATGTATTGTGAAAAAGATACTTGTGATCATCATTTGAATTGTTGTTATTCAAAAGACATTCATATGCCCTTCAAATTCTTAATTTAAATTTTGTTTTCAGTTGAGAGTTGATGACATTTTGATTAGAGGGTTTAAATGGAGCAAGTTACTTGATCCTGACAAGAAGGGCCAATGGTGGTTGTCTGGGGATGTGGCTTCTTCAACAGGTAATGTTGAAGAAGTTGCCAACAGAATAGACAAGGATGTTCATGAAACCCAAAGAATGCTTCAGCTCGCTGCTGCTCAAAAGATGAACACAGATGCCCGAAGGGCAATCTTTTGTATAATAATGAGTGGGGAGGACTATCTTGATGCATTTGAGAAGCTTCTAAGATTGGAGTTACCAGGCAAGCAGGTAAGCCTTTCATTTCCTTCATTTTTTTAAACTTTAGAAATGTTTTATTTCAATTCTGCAGCCTTCTATCTTGTGATATACAGGACAGAGATATCATGCGGGTTCTTGTGGAGTGTTGCTTGCAAGAGAAAGTTTTTAACAAGTATTATACAGTGCTGGCTTCCAAGTTATGCGAGCATGACAAAAATCACAAGTTTACTCTACAGGTATTGATTTTCTCTCCTTGTAGGATTTAGATAAGAACTAAATTGTAGAATTGTGTAGTATTTGCTTCATGAGTCAAAACAGTTACATTTTATAACTACTTACATAGAGGAAAAATATGACAAGAGGAGCATTTGTTATGAAAAATATGAGGAGTGCATCATAATTGTTGAATTGTGAATTGATAGATGCACCTTATGCAAGGGTTTGCATGTCCAGTACCAAAAGAAAAAGCACTTTTCTCCCTCCTGCCAAAACAGCAAAACCTTTAAAATGAATTGGATGAAAATCATCCAAAGTGGATCAAACTGTCTCATAAAATGTGCACAGCTTTTGTCTCCTTACTCCAAAAGTGCATGTCGAGTTGAATCAACAACCAACAAAATCTCCTTTTATATCTATTTTGGGCATATTGTATTGAGGTGCAATCTGAAAAATTAGGATGCAAATCCCAATAAGAAACAATTAAACTGAATACTTCAGGTTTTTTTTAGGGAATATTATCAGATAGCTTGAATTGTTTGCATTGAGATTGTCTAATGAATTTCTTAAGCAAAATGAATTTGATAAACAAATTTATTTATTTTTAACAGCTAACAAATTATTTGCACTCCATGAGGCCTTCCGGTGGTAATGGTACATTTTTAGTTTCATGGATTTAGATGTTTTGTTAATAAATTTTCTAAATCTATTTACTACTTTCTAAATCTCTACTCTCTCTGAAACATTTACTTTTTTCTAAAAAAGAAAAAAAATGAACCTACTAATAGCTAGACTTTCTCAAAGATTTTCTTATACCTTAGAAATTGATGATATTGCTTGCAATAACAAGAGCAAGTTAACATGTTCTAGTTTTTTTTCATATATACATATAGGCATATTGACTTTCAAATTCTCTTAAAATTGGTGAACCATGGCTAAGAGGTTTACAACAATCCATGCTTAGGAATTGGAATCTGAATCGTGTTATTTTACTAGATATTTTTATAATAATACATTACTGTATGAACCGTTTTCATATGTTCTTTTCCAATGATTTTATTTGCAGTTTTGCCTGTGGGACCAGTTTAAGGACCTGGAGTCAATGCCGCTAATGAGGTCAATGCATCTTGCAAAATTTGTGGCTGAAATGGTTTCCTCTTTCACTCTCTCCCTTTCTGTTTTGAAGACTGTGGATCTGAATGATATCACCCTATTGACACCAAAAAGGATCATGCATTTCCGCATTCTGTTTGAGTCCATTTTAGAGTATCCTGAAAACCTGGTATGGAATATCTTCACACGTGCAGCAGTGACCCCTGAACTTGAAAGTTTTAGGCAAGGCCTTGAGTTTTTCATAAAGGAGTATATTGTGAAAAACAATAAAGATCTAAGTCAAAAGTTTAAGTTAGCAAAAAGGGCCCTTAATAATGTGGAAGGAATTTTGATGTGAAAGTAAATTTTGGATTCTACCCAATTTTGTAGCTTAAAATTTGTATCCATTTTTATGGCAAGTACAGGTTGGCACATTAATGATGTCTCTAGAGAGGAACTGTTAAGCTTTAGCGGATAATTTGGAAAATTTTGATTATCATTGCCTTGATTAAATGCTGTAAAGTATTTTTTTTTATTGAAAGTGGAGTTCAAAGCTTGTCAAGTATTACAAACTTTAAGGACAAGTGCCAAAGGTTTGAAGCTGAGGTTTAGGATTTGTAAACGGTTTAGAAAATGGGTAATGTAATCTCTTATATATTCTTCCATTAGTTTTCTAATATTTTATAAAGAAAGAATTAAATGAAACACAAGTGAATATATTATTCAATGTTTGGAAACATGAAAACATTCAATATTTACTTTATTTAGAAAGAGGTGATTGAGGAAAATCCTTTTAAAAGTCATCATAGAGATGCAGAATATGAGAATAGGCTATGGACTTTATTCTCAAGATGTCATGGAATCTCCAAGAATGTTGGAGTGTCTATCTCAGCAACTATCACAGTAGCTGATGGTAACATGTCATCATTCACTGTTGTTGAAATCACTTAGGGTGTGTTTGGAAAACTGTTTCAACCACGTTGAACATAAGTTTTCCACTTTCCCATGTAAAAACGGAGAAGCATGGGGACCTTGGATTGGCGTTTAGGTGGACTGAACATAGATACAAACACGCACTAAATAACCATACTAGTGTACTTGTATTGTGAAGGAGAATACTGGTTGTTTCACCACATATATTTGTACTATAATCACGTTAACAAAACCATACCCTCCCAATCAATTATTTCAAATGATTAATTTGTACTCTTGAAATTTGTACAAAATCATATGATTAAGAGAAGCACCACAAAAAGAAGCGTTTAGGTAGACATAATAATAAAATTATCTAAATAGCTAAAGGTGTTTCAGACTAGCCACTTGTGCTATTGCATGCTTTCACGCATTAATTTACGGGAAACACCTAGTCCTGTCTTAGTTTAATTTGGAAAAAATATATTTTTTCTGTATTTTTAATAACAAAACTCAATGAAAAGAAAGATTTTATTATTAGTATAGTTTTGATACAAATCCTTAACCATGTGTTTGGATAGAGAATTTTCAAAATGCTAAAAAATTTGAAATGCAAGTAATTCAATTGAAAGCAATTAAATTTCATTCAATTACAAAATAACTTGTTTGGATTATTTAAATTTTGAATCTATTTTCACATAAATTCAAAATTGTTATTAATTATTAATTTTAAATAAGTTTTTTTTTGTCGCTCCTCACTTTCTCTCTGCAACACAGCACACTCAAACAGTGAGCATTGCTATAGTTGCAGTGTTGCACCAGCACCATTGTACTACAAAACACTCCACCATAGTGATTTCTGGTTGGTGGTGATCTTTAAGCCCAAGTGGAGGTTCGCTGGTTAATCTTCTCTCTTTATCGGTGATTTGGTTCAACTCTTCCTGCCGCTGATTTGGATTCTATGTTGGAGAGTGTGGAAATGATCATCAACGGGTTGGGGCTCTGGCAAAGATGATCATTGACGGGTTGGGATTTCAGTGAGGAAGGTTCGCTAGAGAAAAATAATCATGGATGCACAATTGGGAGGGATAGGAAAGAAAATACACATACAAGAGAAAAATATCATTGAGTTTGAGACACTCTTATGTCTGCAAATGAATGATTTTAAAAATTCCAACTCTTTCAACGGAATTTCAAATTTTCAATTTTAACAAAGATTATCCAAACACTAAATTTAAAATGATAGATATTTAATTTCCTTTAAATTATTATCCAAACACTAAATTTAAAATGATAGATATTCAATATCCCATTTAAAATAAATTACTTTCTTAAAAATATTCATCCAAACACAAGGTAAGGGAAATTTGGTAGGAAAGAAATTTTTTCATTCCTGAAAATCATAAATCTTAAGAATCATATTTCCTAAAATGAATAAAATTTATTTGGTTAATCATTTTGATCGATTATTTTAATTATTTACCACATTATATAATTTAAGTAAGAATATAAATTTTTTTATTTTAGTAAAAAAAAAAATCAGAAGATCATCTTTCAAAATTTTCGTGAGAAACTGATTAAAAACATTTTTGAGAAATCTCTTTATCCAGGAATGTTATTCTTTTAAAATGCATACTAAACATGAAAAATTAAAATTTTCAACCTATAATTCCCAGAAAACTAAAAATTCGTCTCCTATCAAACATCCCCTGAAAATAAAACAAATAGAATAATTTTGTATGAAAATAAGAAATAACGTTAAGGACGGCCCACCCACTTGGAATAAATACGTAGACTAAAGTTTTTCGTTTGGGCATAGCATTGACATTGGTTATTGTACAGATGTTGCGTGTGTCTATGACAAAATTCAATGCTTAAGTCAACTTACAACATGTAAGGACAAATATATCCATCGTCAAGGGATTTTGTCACATACATTGATGAATTATTAGTATTGACTCTGCAAGATAATTAATGAAAGATACATTAAATCATTAAGTCTAATTTTTGGTACAAAAAATATGACATTGCGTTTGCCGGGAGTCGAACCCGGGTCTATTGCTTGGAAGGCAATTATCCTAACCGTTGGACTACAAACGCTTCACAAGCTACTAAATTAAAAGTAATTATATAAAACCTCTAATCTGGCTAATTTTGGAAAAAAAAGATTAACTATATTTTGGATCCTGCATATTTTTTAGTTTTCATTTTTAGTTCCTGAATTAAATTTTGATTGATCTTAATCTTTAAAATTTTATTTTGTTAATAATTTTAGTTTTTACCATCAAATACAATTGTTAAATGATGATGTGATATTATTTTTATTATTATTTAATTATGTTTTGTGACGATTTTCTTTTTTAAATTACTTTGTAATGCCATAGGAACAGAGACTAGTCAAAATTTAATTTAGAGATTAAGAGTGAAAACTAAAAAAAAATCAAGACCAAAAACATAATAAAAAAATGTATTAAATTCTTATTACAAAGTGAATTCATATGGCATTTAAAATCATATCGTTGGCCAACAAAAGTGAACTCATATTATAACTTTAATACACTTTGATTGGAAATGTTGTTAGCCTTAATCTTATTCCCTTATAAGGCTGACAAGATTTCAAGAACGAATGTATTAAGGCACTTAAGACTCCTAGGTGAGCTCAATGATGTCTTGGTCCATGGGGAAACCGCGGATAATCTTCTACATACACAATAGAAAAACAATATTACTCAAATGTGATCCAATTTGACACTTCTTGCTCCCCTTCATCTTTGCTGTGTCAATATCAGCTTCTTCGTGCCACATTTGCTGCCTTTTCCCTTTCAGGGTAAAATGCCCTCAGTTACAGAATCTCAAGTGTACAATGTTATCACATCTCAGTGAAATTATAAAAAAAAAACTACTCTTTAGTATGTGAAAAAATATTTACGAGCTTAGCCAAATGTTTGTTTTCCCATTATAAGTGTGGTTACATCCGTAAATTTAGGTTATATAAGAATGTTTACGATAATGTAATCCAAATAGCTATAGCTTATTAATTAGTCAAGGAATTAATTAGTTTGTTTTTAAGAAAAAAGAAATACTCTGAAACCTTTTTTTCTTAAGCATGTATTTTGAAATACTCGATATAGATGCTCATAGTTATTTGCACAAAACTGGTAAAATTCCAGATCAATAAGGATTGCGGCGAAGCCGCAAAGATACAACATTCATTAGGGAAAACAGGAGTGGGGAAAAATAAGGGGGGAGGGGTTGAGGAAGAATCAATTGCTCACAGAGCATGCTAAGACACCTAAATATTCCACACACAGTTATTGAAACAACCCAATATAGAGAAAATTTTTCTTTGGTGTATTATAATATAAAGCAGAACCAAATGACTTGGAAGATTCTACTTTCTTATACCATTCACTTGGCAAGTTCGTTGCGGATGAGTTTTGCTGCGGCAACCATGTTTGTGAGGGCTGGCTTCACCTCAGTGTACTTACGGGTCTTGAGCCCACAGTCAGGGTTCACCCACAAGATGTTCTTCTCGAGCACTGCCAGCATCTTGTTGATTCTGTCAGCAATTTCTTCAGTTGGTGGTATTCTTGGGGAGTGGATGTCATAGACACCAGGGCCAATTCCAGCACCATACTTCACACCTTCGCGGAAGACTGACAGAAGCTTCTCGTCGGAGCGAGAGTTCTCAATGGTGATAACATCGGCGTCCATGTCGATGATGGAGTGGATGATGTCGTTGAAGTTCGAGTAGCACATGTGAGTGTGGATCTGTCAATACGAAAAGTTGATTATTACAACATATGTGAAAATGAGGATGAACAAAAAAAATTTCTAATTCAGTGATTTGCGATGATCCAAAAGAGTGTACCTGGGTGGTATCCTGGACACCAACATTGGTGATTCTGAAGGCATGGACAGCCCAGTCCAAGTAGTGAGCTTGCTCTGATTTCCTCAGTGGAAGACCCTCTCTCAAAGCAGCTTCATCAATTTGGATAACAGTGATGCCAGCCTTTTCAAGGTCTTCCACTTCGTCCTTGATAGACAAAGCAATCTGGTAGGTGGTCTCAGATCTGCAGATGGATTCATACACTAAAGTTAGAAACAGCAACGTGGTGAATAATTGTTAACTTCACGTTACCCTCCTTGATGTTCATTTTTCGGTGTGGAGTTTATACCTAGGTTGGTCATTTCTAACAAAGGACCAGTTGAGAATGGTAACAGGACCGGTAAGCATTCCCTTCATTGGGCGCTTGGTAAAGCTCTGAGCCAGAGATGACCAGAAGACGGTCATTGGCTTTGGGCGGCTCACATCACCATAGATGATCGGTGGCTTCACGCAACGGGAACCATAGGATTGCACCCACCCATTAACGGTGAAGGCAAAGCCTGACAATTGTTCACCGAAGTACTCAACCATATCATTTCTCTGCAGTGAAATGCATATACAATTAGTTGGAGGTGCTGCAATTTTGGAATCAGCAATCTAACAATAAGGAAAGAAAATATGCAAAGAGTAGTTGCTCTTCAGAAAGAAAGAAGCTATCTTCAATTCAAAAGACTAATATTTAGTCATGTTATGAAATGAGAGCGGACCTCTGGTTCTCCATGAACAAGAACATCAATATCAAGCTCTTCTTGAAGCTCAACAACTTTGCGAATTTCCTCCTTAATTGACTTTACATACTCTTCCTCGGAGATCCTGAAGAAAACAGCATAATGATCAGTAAAAGAAAGGCACATGATCAATGAAAACAAGGCAGAGATCAGCAGTCTCAGCATTCTCACTTGTTAGCCTTGAATTCACGGCGTACCCTCCTCAGTTCTACAGTCTGAGGGAAGGATCCAATAGTGGTGGTTGGCAGGATTGGAAGGTTGAGCTTCTTTTGTTGAGAATCCAGTCTGGCACTGACATTTGTTGCACGGCGATGATCTGAACCCTTCAATGCAGCAGCCTGAGAGGAAAGAAAAGAAGCCATGAGTAACAGCAGAATAAATATTACAACATATCCAAGTTAACAAAAAGGGCAGTTGAAATAAAAGCACTCACAGCCTTCTGAACAGCCTCGTTGGTCACTCTTGGAGAAGACTTCCTTGAAGCCAGAGCAGCAGCATTACCAGAGAAGAAGGCCTGAGAATGAAACCACAAGATATTTTTCATTAGTGAATTGTGTGATGAAACAAATAGGAATTTGCATAATATTTTTTTTCTCATAGTTCCAAAATTAATCATGAATTTTCTTAATTCTAATTCTTGTGATATACTTTTTTTTGCTTCTCTTTATTCATTTAATTTGTTTCTCTTTCCATTGCACTATTCCACTCTTTCAACTCTTTGTATAAAAAAAAGAAATCTTATTCGCCAATTTATGAAATTATATAATATTTATATTAAAATATGATCTTATTGTAACTTAATATTTTTAATGAAAACCTTCTAGTTGTGTGTAGTTATATTTGGCCCCAATAAATAGCATGTTGCATTGTTTTAAGGAAACAGATATATAATCAGATTATATTACCTCATCCTTGTGGCCAGACAATGCTTTAGCCAATGCGTTAACTTCAACAATTTTTTGGGCAGCAAAAGCTAGCCATGACTTGATCTCATCATCCAACTTGGTCTCGTTAACTAGATCAACAGCAGTGTGAAGAAGGGAGGAGGAGGTGGACACAACAAGCTTATCTGCATACAGTTTAAATAATAGATACATCAGGTAACTATAATAACTGTAAAAGTCTCCCAAAATTTACTCTGAAACACATGTTTAATAAATACCTTTGCCCACAATGCCCTCAAGACCCTGCAAGGTAGTGAGAGAAGCAGCAAGGTCATTGGCCCAGATGTTCCTTCCATCAACCACTCCAGCAAAGAGGTATTTTCCGCTGGGAAATCCACCCTTGATCAAATCAAGAGTGTTGGTTCCACGGACCAAATCAAATCCATATGCAGTGACGCCATTCAGAGATGTGAGGGTCTTGTATGCCTCAGCAGGGATGTCAGCAAAGTAGGTCTCAACAAGAACATTCAAACCAGACAAAGCAGGCGCAAGTTCTGCATATGCGTCAGTGAATGCTTGCAACTTGTGAGACTCAAGGTCCAAGACAAGGGTAGGCTCATCAAACTGAATCCATGAAGCACCAGCTGCCTTAAGGTCAGCAATAACTTCCCTGTGTTTATAGTTATAAGCAAGTTAGACAAATGACATGAATATACAGAGAAAATTACAACAACACTCAACAAGTTAAAATTCTTACTTGTAGACAGCAAGAACCTTGGGAAGGAGAGAGAGGAGAGAAAAGGATTTCTCAACTCCCTTGGCAGGCTTGGAGAGCAACAGGTATGTAACAGGGCCAACGAGGACCGGAACGGTATCCACTCCAAGCTGCAAGACAAATAAATATACATTCAATGACAATGTTGATACATACAAGCATACAAAAAGGGCTAAGAAATCAACTTTTTTATCACAATGACCCACACAGGACAACATGTGAACACAACAACTGCCAACAGAACAATTCCCTGTCACGCACTTGCTCTTGGCCACAATAAATGAGAAATTCACAACAAGTGGTAATTAACACAATCATTTCTCATATTTCACCCTTATCTAAATGAAGTGTTGCACACAGCAATGCTTCTCAATTATATTCAGCTAAGCTATTGCAATTGGCTTTTAAGTTTTGACACAATTATAGAAAAAAAAAAAACACATACCGCCTTGGCCTCCTTGTATTCATCAACAGCCTTGTGAGAAGCATAGGTGAAGTTCACATCAGGGCCCAATTCAGGGACAATAAAGTGGCTGGATCAACACAAAAATAACAATTCAGGAATCAGATCATTACACCACAACAACACACCATTAATAGAAGACAGCATTAGGAGGCATCATCACTTACTAGTTGGTGTCGAACCACTTGGTCATCTCCATAGCTGGCACGGTAGCATTACCTCTGGCCATGGAGAAGTAGGTATCAAACCCAATCTCGCCGCCGGTCCAGCCGTACCTTGGTGGAACGGCACCGAGGGTGGCGGTGGCGTCGAGAACCTGGTCATAGTGAGAGAAAGTGTTGCTGGGGATGTACTTGATCCCAGCATCAGCCATCTGCTTCCAGATGGATGCCCTGAGATCAGAAGACACCTTCTGCAAATCCTCGGCGCTGCTCTTGCCATCCCAGAAAGACTCGAGAGCGAACTTGAGCTCTCTCTTGGGACCCATACGGGGGTATCCAACGATGTGAGATGCCATTTTTTTCTGTCGCAACAGATCAAAATCCCAAATCAGTTCACAACGAATAACACATGCAACAAAATTCATAGATCATGGCAATAATATCCGCATTAACACATGCAACAATATTCAATAATCATTACAATAATCTCTCATATCCAGGAGTGCAAGCAGCTCACTCTCTAGCTAACTCCTACTAAAACACTCTTCACTCTCCACTCTCCACCATTAGTTTAAAATTCATTGAAAAATACAAAAATCATAAGTGAAACTCATTGATTAAATAAGATTCCAATAAATTTCAAACAACATCAGAGAACAGAGAGTAAGATGCTAACATTTCTCATTTCCATAATAACACGTGCAACAATATTCAGAGATAATGACAAATTAACAACAACACATATATCAAGAAAGACTACATAGCGAGATTCGTATTCCCTATGTTGCATGAAAGGTCACACTTGTCATTTCCAATCCGTTGAGCAGAAGCACGTGAAAACACACACACACACAGAGAGTATAAACTAATGACTACATAGCAGTTTTAGCTACTAAGATAAGTTCACACGATTTAGTAGAAGAATGATTCTCATATCAAGAAATACTAGATTTGAATAGTGTTATAGAAAAAGAGCGAAATAAGAGCAAAATCGATTCAGATCCAGAGCAGATCTACATATTACAACGACAAATAGCAACAGATCTAGAACCGTCACAATCATTCACAGAAGTTGAGCATTACGTTTTAAGTGTAGATCTGAGGAAAATTACGGAGTGAAATTGAAGTGTTGAAAGAAGAAAGAAGAGTAAGGGAAAATGAGAATTGTGGAACGGATCGTGAAACTTAAGAAAACAAAGGAAGGAGGAAGTGAGAGAGAGAGAGAGAGAGGGAGAGAAAGCCGGTGAGAGAGTCTCGTACCTTGCGGGTGAGAGTAGGAGACTAGTTCTCTGTGGCTTCTTCTTCGCTTCTGAGGGAGCAAGTTGAAGCAGAGAAGAGAGTGCGAGGTATTAGGAGTGGTTTACGGGTTATTTATAGCCGTTTTCAGCCCCAGATCTGAGTAGCTCCCTTTTCTCTTCACATTTTCTTCATTCTTGCTATTAATGACTTATTAATTAAAAGAAAATTCCTACTTTTTTTTTATTTCTATGGCCATGAATTTGTGGGTGCAGGGGTTTTACATCTACGCGCGCTTCTGTGGCCCCTAATGGCTGCCAGTCGGTGTAAATTTAACCACACTTCTGATTTTTATACCCCTAATTCACACTCTTATTTATACTTTATCATTTCTTTTCTATTAAATCATACTACTTATTATATTTATACTTTTTATTCTTCTCACTCAAATATCAAATATCATATAAATAATGTTTATACATCTTCATTCATTTGAGAAATGCGCAGCACAATCATATGAACATGTTTATTGTAGTAACAGTTAAAATTTATTAGAAATTAGTATACATTTTTGTGTATCTTATATTTTATATAATCAAGTTTTTACAATTTTTATTAACTTGTGATTAATAAAAAATATTGTTAATATTTGTTTGTTGTGGAAATATATGCTGTGATCATACGTGGAGCTGTAACATGACTTTCTGTCACCGAGTGAAGGACACGTGTATTCAACTATTACGCCACATTGCCCAATGAGAAGATTTTTTTTTTATATAAAAAATATATAAAAGTTTCCTTTACTCTCTTTTTTTTAATGTATAGATAATTAAGTTTGAGATCTCGTGTAAACTAAGATTAAATCTAGTGGATTAAAAAAATTTATTTTTTATCCTTAGGAAATTAAAAACTTCCTTTACATCATGTAGTAATAAATTAAATGATGGGAGACATATGTTGAAATTAAAATTGAATTATTTGGATATTATTTGAATTTAATCTTTGATAGAAATTATTTTTAATTAAATTTTATTTATCTTTTGACTAAATTCTAGATTAGCTTGATTAAATTTTATTTATCCTTTGACTGAATTTTGGATTAACTAGGTTTCTTTCCCTGATAAATTAAAGGGCTAAGAAAAAAAATAATCTAGTAGTGATATTTTTATATTAAAAAATAAAAAATATTGGTTTTGTTTACTAAAATTGGTTTTTTCTATTCTTCTAAAAGTTATAATTTCAAGTTATTGTTCTGATGACTTGTTATATAATTTTTTTATATCATTCAAACAAAGTATATTATTTTTAAATCAATTTTAATTAGTGTAAAATTATATGAAATTAACTTTGTCACAACTAAATTTTAAGGCCTTAAAAAACCTAGTTTTCAAGAAAATCGAATCGTATAAAACATCATTGATACTTTTACAAATACTTACTTATCTTTAAAATCTTTGATATCATAAATTATTTTTGAGCCTCAATTATTTTGAAAAATAAAGTTCAGTGAACTTAAGTTAAGAGAGCAATGCTCTTTCATCGCTTTTCCCATTCACAATTCAAATTTTGGTTTAAAACAAATTAAACTCGTTATTACTTAAATACATTCAAGTTAGGAAAAACCATCAATTTCAACCCGCGTTATATTATAAAATAATATACTGTATTTTTTTATCAACAAATTATCTCGAAATCAAAGTCAAAATTCCAACTTTATACGAGAAAGACTAATGATGTGCTAACAGACGTTTGTTAATCAATTAATATAAAAAAAAGACGTTTGTTAATCAGTAGGCATTGATTTAAAAATAGTTTTATTTTTAACCTAAATATAGATTTGTTTTTTTTATATTCTGATCCTTATAAATCTTTATTCGTAAATTTATATGTTTTTTTACTTTTAATTCCTTAATACACAAAATTACAAAAACTAAAAATGAAAAAAAAAAACTTAAAGAAACTAAAATTGTAAAATCGTTAATTTACAAAAGACTAAAAAAGAAAAAAACATATAGAAACCAAAATTTTAAAAAACAACACAAAATTATAAAAACTAAAAATATAAAAAAAAAAAAAAACTTACACAGATCAAAATTAAAAAAAAAAAAAAACATCAACGTACATGAATTAGGTTTATATTTAAGCCTTTTGTTTTTTTGGTACGTTTAATAGTATTTGGTACAAGATTTATGAAATTGCTTAAATATACACACAGAATATTCTCGGTACTTTATAAAAAAGAAAAAGTCACATTACTCTGACATATAACAGGCTGTATTCTTCTTATTTTAAATTTTATCTGTCTGTTGCTTATACTATCATGTAGGACTGAAATTAACTCTTCTCTGTTTTGAATTGTATTGTTCTGTTAATAAAATAGCCAAGTCTAAAACTAACTTGGATATGGAAAATATTTTAACTGTATATACCACCAAAAGCTAAACATGTAAATTAAAATAATTTATAGATGGACTATTGCTAATCAATAAAAAAATATTATATATGAAAAGTTTATTAATTTTTATAATAATTACTTTAATTCACTATCCATATTAAAGCTAATTAAATTCTATAGACTATACGCATTTTCAAACAATGCATCTGAAATGTCTTTATGTACTCTCGGACATGCCATTAAAAAGAATCATTTACTCTGACAAGAGAAGGTAAAGATTGTTCTTGGCTTTTATTGTCATTACCATATAATAGGTTGTTCATTAGGTTAGACTTAGCACACAATAAACATTCGTGGCTGACATTGAAAACAAAAGCAAGATATTTATTTACAACAAATTATTTGGTTTGGTGATACATAGGTCAAAAGCCTGAGTGTTTATCACCAATAATAATACTGTAACACTTTTGTCATTTGTTACACACGGCTCAACCAGAAACACTCACCTTATCAAGTTACTTTCTTACTTAGCTTCCTCTGCTACCAGCATGACAAGTGTGAAGCCACACTTTACACTTCATTTTCCTCCAAGGCACTTTTCAAACATATTTCCAACAACAACCCAATGCGATCCCCTGCACTTCATCTCAAAACTGCAGGATGTACCGTTCACAATCCACCATTAATTGTTTCATAAAAAAATATTAGCTTAATTCAAATTTTAGTTTCTTAAACATTATAATTATGTGATTTTATTCCATGCTTATTTTATTGTGGACAGAATGAGATTTACAAACGTATTCAGACCTTTTCTTTTACAAAACAATTAGATTTACTTTAAAATGCATGCATCATGTTTTAAACGGACAACTAAACATATTAGTCTCCTCAATTTTAATTATACTCTCTCTAAATTCATATATAAACAAAAATAATTAATTTCATATTAATTGAAAAATCAATTAATATCATTTAATTTTATTAATCTTAAAGTAAAAAATAAAACTATTTTTGAAATGTCTTTTATAAAACTTTAGCATCATAAATAAAAAGAATCGTTAAGAATAGAGTTATAAATAAAGGATGTCGATAAGGATAAATAAGAAAAATTAGTTATTTATTTACATTTAAGTTCAACGTATAATATTACTTTTTTTTTATAGATACTAGTCCAAAAAGAGTATCAATCAAGTCTTTTAGATATTGGAAATGTTCAATTTTAATCTCCAAATAATGTGGTCAAGTATTATAACTGTATGATTTTTTCTTATATTTTATAATTAGGCCATTGAAATTATTTTTTTAGAATAAAAATTACACTTTGAGGACTAAAATTATAAGTTTGCAAAATTTAAAGGACTCAATTATATAATTCAAACCTAAAAAATTAAAATTATACAATTATAATATATAAGGGAGAAAATTGTAATTAAGCCTTTTTTTTTTTTTGCAAACACTATTTTAGAACCTGTGGACTGTTAGAGTGTTAGATACAAACAGAACACCGTGCCACATATATATTTAAACTGTAGAAGATCTGCATCCAACAACAACACGTTCATCCACGACCGTCACGCGCCACATAAACGACACCTCCGAATCTCAGCAACAAAATTATGGAGAATAATGCAACACTTGTTTGAGGAATGCTAATACTACACTATCTAACATATTCTTTTTAACATACATTTTGTTTTTATTAAAATTTAATAGAAAAAATTAAAAATAAAAGAAAAGAAAGATTTATTAAATGGAAAATGAAATCCACTAACATTATCATTTTCTATAAATTTCAATTAATTGCGGAGAGTGTAATAGAAAGTGTTGTTAAAATTTATCTGTTTTTATTTACTAATTTACTAATTTTAACATACTTTTTATGACTAAATAACTTATGTGTGAAGTATAGAAATTAATTTATGTTTTATCAAAGGAAATTTATATGTAATTTCTAATAAAAATATATTTAAACATGGTGTAATAAATTTACTTATGTTAATGTAGGAGTATTTGGGAAATCAGTGGGTGGGGTAGAGGGGGGGTTGGTAATGGTAATGGAAGTTGGTGGGGAATTGGTGGTGGGCCCCACGGTTCGAACTAGTTTGCACGATGTGTTTTAAGATTATTGTTTTTTAAATGTTGCTAATAATTATTTAATTGGCATCCTATAATGGAATACCCATATTGCCCTACGCTTAGTGCTAAAATGACGACTTTAGCCTTCGGTAGGTGTGTAACGTGCCTTTTGTTTTGTCGTGTACATGCAGGGGTTGGTGGAATTAAAAGCCTCGTAATCTCAGTATAAAAAGCTGGGAGGGAGTCACAAATTTTTAGGGTAAAATCAAATTTAGATGTCTCATTTATATTTTAAATTTTAGTTTGGTTCTTTAAATTTAAAAAACTTCATTTTGCTTCTTTAAAAATTCTTGGTACCATAAAAAATTCAAACATATAATTCTCAGTTAAAGTAATAAAATATCTTTTAAAAATTTGTTTCAGGTTACATTCAACCTTGATTCGACCAATATGTAAGTCAAAGTTAACAATGTTAATGTAAAAAACTGACAAAATAACTATATGGTCTAATAGAGACACAATAAATATTATAAAAGGCTATAGTAAAAAAATTTAAACTTAAAAAACCAAACTGAAACATAAAATTAATGTAAGTAATAGACAAATTTTATTTTTGCTTAATTTTAGTATTATGAGTTTTTTTTTAACTCAAGACATTTTTTAATTGAGAGTTAACAGACTAATTTTTTATGTACTCAGATTTATTTAAAGTGTTAAATATCTTTCAATTTTTTTTTCATACATTAAGGTGTGATTTACTGTTTATGATTTTACATACATGGTATAAAAGTTAGCTTGTAATTGTATAAAATTTTATTATTACTTAAGAGTTGAAAATTGTTATATTAGTTTATTAAACGTTAAATTAATTTATAGGTCTTGAATTATTTAGTATTTTTTTTCAATTAGAGAACTTCTTTTTAGTCACGTCCTTTCGTCTAACTATTATTATAAAAGATTAACCAAAAACAATTAATTTTTCTGTGATTTTAGTATGTCAACTTTTACATGTTTGCATTAAGTATTTTTATATCTCCAAGTCAATATTTTTACCTCAGGTTGTGAACCCAATATTTTCAATTGGATTCTTCAACAAGTACTCTTATTTCTTCATGTCCAATCAACCCAATTATTCTATGACAAGCCTCTCCAAATTTCACCCCACATCAATCTTATGGTAAACTCACACAATTGACTCAAAGAATTAATTTTTCATAACAATACTTAGACAAAATAATCTAATTAAAAATAAATACAAGTGTCACAAGGATCTAAATGAAAGAAAGAGAATAGTTCAAAAACCGAATTAAAATTATCATAATAATTCAGACACCTACAAACTAATTTAACCTTTATTAAATTATAAATATTTATTATAATTTTTTAAAAGTAATTGATAAATATAAAAAAGATAAATGAACATATTTTTATGTTATTTTGTATAATTTTTAATTTTATTTTACAGATAAATATATTTATAAATAATTATATTTTTAGTTGTTTTAATGAATTTTGAACTCTTACAAATTTGTGTTTACGGATAAATTATTTTAATTATAATTTTTAGTTTCAATTATTTGGATTTTAATTTTGAACTCTTCTACTATTATTTTTATATTATAGCTTAAAATATTTTTAACTAATTTTAAAATAAAATAAAATAAAAGGATACATTTAATTAGTATATGTCATATTTTTATTATGTTAATTAATATGATAATATCATTGTATATTTTAAATATCATTGTTTATTAGTATTGTCGAATTAATTAATTATCACTATCTTGAAGTACGATTCTAAAATAATAATAGAAAAAATGAAAATAGTGTAATGATTTAAAAAATAAATACAAAAAATATTATAAAAAAAAGTAACAGGGAGAGTAAAGTAAAATAAATTTTCCATGTATCACTCAACAATATATAAGGATAAAAGTAAAGTAAAAGATAAGAAAGTAAAGCTAAATATTACTTTAAATAATGTTTTAAAAATAACTCTATATACTATTAAAAAATTATCAAATTATGTTAATATCACATATAAGAGACATTTGGTACATCCCAATATTTTTTTAAAAAAATAAAATGAAAGAGAGAGGGAATGAAAATTAAGGTTATGGTTGACAAAATTAGTTGAAAAGTAGGTGGAAGTGAAAAATTGGAAGTTGAAAAATTAGATTATTAAATTAGAAGTGTTTGATAAAATTAATTATTAGAGTAGTTGAAAAATATAAGATGATAAAAATATAGTAATACCAAGATTTATTTCTAAAAAGGTAACAAAGAAAACAATAAATATATCAAAGATAAAAGAGTTGAAAACATATAAAAAATTAGGAGTTACTATTTTAAAAAATGTTACTTCAAGTAAGGTTTTAAAATATGTTAAAAATTACTAAGCTACTAAAAAAGGTTTGGTTGCCAAACAACCAAATAATTTTTTCAGCTAATAAAAAAGATAGAAACTAACTCAACTATTTTGTCAAATATAAAATTAGAATGTACTAATATATTAAAATTAGACTTTATATATAATTAGTAAGATGATAGTGGTTAAAGACATAATATTGTATTTTCTCCTTCTCATAATAAATGTCATTTTTAATTTTTTTTTACACAAATTTAAAAAATAATAAATAGAAGAAAAAGAATAATAATTTCATGAAACTAACCTTATTAATATTATATTGAGAAATTAATATGATACTTACAAGGAGTGGTAGTGAAAAAAACAATTAATATTAAATTAAAAATTTAAAAATGACACTTATTTTGATTTTTTTTTTCTTCTTACATGACACTTATGATGAGATGAAGGAAATATAATTTATGTGAAACAGTGAAAGGATTAAGTTAATTCAAGTGTAACTTTAAAAGAGTTATTTCTTAATTCATCTCACTTTTCATTTTCTCTTAATCTAAACTAAACGTTAAAGTTAAATTACTTGTTAGAACCATTAAATTAAGAAAAAAATAAAAGGTGAAAAATGAAAAATAGCTTTTAGAGTAAAAGATTAATTTAATCTCTTCTTATATTGTAATTTTAGGTAAGGGACAACTTAGTTAAAAAAATATAGAGATGAAAAGTAGATATCACCATTATGATAATTTTTTTTTAGAGGTGCCATTATAATAGTTATAAATTATATAGATGATCAAATAAGTTTATCAATTACTAAAAAAAACTAAAAAGTAACTGAAAGTGTAAACTTATATGTGTAATGTTGTTTTGATTTGAATTTTTGTTTTTTTTTTATCAAACATGATATTAATATGGAATATTACACAAAGTGAGTATTTTCTTTTCAATGTTATTTATTTCATATCTAATATTAGAATTCATATTTTGGATCACTTAAAAAGGAAATATAAATTATTATTATTTGTGTCAACAAGTGTGTGGGTGGGTTGAATTTTGTTGTTTTTTAATCCTTGGATAACAATTTTATTTGCAACATTGTCTGTTTATCAGCTTAAATTGTGAGTATAGACGAAGTGAATATTTTCTTTTTAACATGATTTGCTATATATCCTGGAACACTTACAAAGGAAATAAGAAAATACAAGCTATTATTAAGTGTGTCAAGGGTTGAATTTTGTTGTTTTGAATCTTTGGATAACAATTTTGTTTGCAAGTTGTTTTTTTTTTTGCCTGCTTGAATCATGCGTCAGTAAATTCTCTTTTTGAGAGATAAAGCTAATAGTTAAATCGTACAACTTGATATTATTTTTTAGTTATTGAGGATTGCTCGATAGCCTTGCATATGTGGTATTCATGTGTGCGGTGGTTGCATAATAAGGATAAGGCAAACTTTGTGCAGTTTCAGAGTTGGAATGTAACACCCGGAAGACGAAACGACAGTCGTTTTGGATTTCCAATCCCTTCGAATGTCTTAGCAAGATCAAGGAAAGCTTACCCATTTCTGCATATATAATACGGTTGAATGGGTTCATGATGGTGTGATCACATTCTTTTTGTATTATGCTTTAAGTGTTGTCATACATATTATAGTTTTCGGGCCCTTCATAGGAGATAAACTTTTAGATTTTGGGAAATATTAAATTTTCATGTTTATGTTTGATATTCATAAGAAATGATATTTTTTAAATAAATTTTTACGAAGATTTTTCATGAAAAGGTAATTTTTTTATTGTATGATATTTTTATTACATTAACATAAATGATAAAATATCACATAATTTTTCTATGATTTTAAAAAACTTATCTAAATATTTATAATGATAAACTAAATAAATTTTATTTATTTTTAGAATTTATATGGTTCCCAGACATCATGATTATCAAACGTAAAAAATTTCTTTCCTAACAAATATTCTTTAGAATTTAGTTTTTTTTTTTTGCATGACACTTGTTTACGTGATAGTCAGACTTATATTGGTATTGCTGAGCTAATTGATATATATATATATATATATATATATATATAAGATAAGGACTACAAGAAGAGGATAAAGGGTCTTATGTCAAATGTTTGAAAGTCAAAGGAAAAGTTTGTAAGCAAAGTAATGTTAAATAATTTATTAAAGTTTATTCGATCAAATAGTTCAATCATGACAATACAAAAATTCATTTAGTTTGATATTCAATTGGCAGTTTGGCACAGTCAAATTTTCCTAACGAAACGATCGAACTGTTAAAAAAATTGTTGAGGAGGGTTATATATTATTTTCTTTTAACAAATAATTTATTATTGATTAAAATTTATAAAAAATTATATAAGAAAAACTTATTAAATATTAAATGAAACTTACTATAATTTATAATTTTTAAAAGATTTCAGTTAATAAAAAGGAGAGTATTAAAAAAAAAGGTGTTGTTGACATTTCTCAAAATCTGTTTTTTGAGACGAGATATCCCAAGATAAGAAAGGTGCATGACGCAAAGTTATATATTTCACGTTCAAACATTCCAATTTTTTTCAACATATTTTAGTAATAAATTAGGTAGAATACTACTGGTGTAGTTTGAAAAGGCAACACGAACATTTGTATCGTTGATTGGTTTAGAGAAAAAAAAAATCCTATTTGTAAGTCTGTGAGGGGTTGGACATAGCTAGAGAAATATTTGGATGAACCAGATAAAACTTTTGTGAAGTAGTGTAGTTTTGATTATTATAAAAGGCATAGTATCATAAATAATAATCTTTGTATTTGGTTCAGGAATTTCAAACTTTTAAAGAATTTGAAATATCTAAAATTTAAATGTTTTAATTTTAATTTTCTTTATTTTTCAAATACTTTAATTTTTAAGGAATTCTCATAAATTTTCTTTATTTTTCAAATCCTTTATTTTTCAAATTTCCTTTGAAATATCTAAAAAAATCCTATTTTTAAGGAATTCTCATAAATAATAATCTTGTATTTGGTTCCATTTTAAATTCTTTGTTTGAATAGAACAATTTAATTTCTTTTATATGTAAAATTTCAATTTTATATTTTAAATAGATGAAATTTTAATATTAAACTTTATAGAAAATAAACACAATCTAATTTTGAAATATTAATTAAAAAATATTTTTAATTTTTAATAATTTATAAATACAAAATATTGATAATTTTAATTACGGTTGTTTTATCTTATCATAGTCAGTCATGTTTTTAAACCAACATCAACTAAGACTATTTTTCAGTCGACATCAAATAGGGTTTTCTTTTTGTCAAAGCATGTCGAAAATATTTGTCAGCTGATGTCAGTTGGAGCTATTTTTTGGCTAACGTTAGTTGAATCTATTTTTCAATCAATGTTGACTAGATTTTTTTACCAACTTCGACTAGGATTTGTTTGGCCAACACCGGCTAGGGTCTTTTCGAACAACATTGACCAAAGCTATTTTTAACCAACATCGGCCTGAAAAATCCTAGCAGGCGTTGACAAGAAAATCTACCCAATATAGGTTAAAAAATAGATTGGTTGATGCCGACCAATAGAACCTACCCGATGTCGGCTGAAAAACATCATTGGTCAACGTTGGCCAAAAAATCTCTAGTTGAAGTTGGCTAAAAAATAGTCTTGACCAATGTCGGACAAAAAACCCTACCCAACATCAGCTATAAAATAGCCTTAGCTGATGTTGGCTAAAAAATAACTCTGACCGATGTCGATCGAAAAAACTTTAGTGGATGTTGACTATAAGAACCTAGTCGATGTCGACTAAAAATAGTCATGCCCGATGTCGGTAAAAAAATACCTAGATGGTGTTAGCAGAAAAAAAAAACTCTAGCCAACATCAACCAAAAAACCTAGTTAATGTGGTTAAGAAATAGCTCTGGTTGATGTCAGTAAAAAAATCCTAACCAACATCGGCTAAGAAAATCTAGTTGACCTCAGCCAAAACACCCTAGCTAACATTGGCTAAAAAATAACCCTAACCGATATTGGCTAAAATATAGCTTTGACTGATGTTGGTTGGAAAACCTAGTTGACGTCGGCTGAAAATCCTTAATAGGTGTCTACTCAAAAGTTAGTCATGACCGATGTCAATAGAAAAAATCTAGCCAATGTCGGCCAAAAAAATAATTGGTCAACATCAACTGAAAAAACCTGGATGACAACGGCAAAAAAAATTCTTGGCTGACGTTAGCAAAAATTTCTCATGACTGACGTTAGTGAGAAAATAACCTTAACCAACATCATCTAAAAAAAATTTAGTTGATATTGGCAAAAAATAACTATGGTTGACATCATACAAAAAATTTATGATCGAAAAAACCTCGGCCAACGTCAGTGAAAAATAACTTATGTCGATATCGGCCATAAAAACCTTGGTCATCCGTAGTTGTGAGTGTTGAACGAGAAAGAGTTGCAAGCAAGAACGTAAGTTAGAGTAAGCATATCCGAAAAAAGAATTTCAAATTTTATATTTTTTGAGAGAATTTGAAATCCCACTATTTTAGCCTATCAAAATAATTCATAAAAATACCAAAAATTAAATATTTTTTCAAATACTCTATCCAAACAAGTTATTTTATCACGAATTATTTTAAATTTCTTAAAAAAAAAAAATTACCTATTAAATTATTCTATCCAAACTCACTATTACTTCATTTGTTTATTATCAACCCGAGTGATATGAGTTTTCAAAATGACTAACAAGAAATTGAAACTTCTAGCACATGCATGAGTTTAGACCACTTGGACATGTCGTGATACAAATCCACTAGATTTTCTTAATTTCAAATTATTGGACCATTGTTTTTATTAATGTGTTTAATTGTCAGTTTAATTCTCAGATTATTTTTTTCATTTTCCTGTTCCCCTTCACCGTGTCGATACAATTTCTCAGTCCTTGTTTAAAGCACACCAAAAACACTTATCCTCTTCTTTTTGTTTTTAATGCTCTGGACCTAAGTTTGAGTTTTCCTCCTTGTCAATTCTATAGCCTCAGGCTGAAAAATTCATGTTATATCCTCAGAGTTGCGTGAGATACCACGTATAAGTCCGACAATGACAAATCACGTCTTAAAAAACAATCATATTTCATCTCCAACAAAGTTTCCAACATAAAGTACACATGAATCTTCTTTTCCTACTTATTTAGTCTCTGAAATCATCAAGTTTGCTGCATATATAATATATATCAAATAATTTTAGAAAACTAAGGATCTTATTATTCAAGTGATTACTATACCAAGTATTTTAATTTGTATTTACTTACTATTACTATTTGTTTCACCTAAATTGTTTAATACTAAGTCAACCAGAAAGTTGATTTAGAATATATATTTGTAATTTTTTAAGCTGCATAATCTGATTAATTAGAATCTCTTAAAAGATTTGCTTATAAACCTTTAATTAATTATTCTTTTTATTTTAATCCTTCGTAAGAAAAAAGGGACTCTAAGTAATCTAGATTTAAACAAAAAGATAAGAAAAATCTGATTAAAAATTACTTTCATCAAGAATTAAACTCAAATAGTACTCAAATGAGTTAATTTGCACTACTTGAATTATTACATATAAAACTTACATATGTTATTATTGTTGCTTATTGTAGAAGACCAACAATATATTTGTTTTAGCATTATTAAGTATATTTCTACTTGATTTAGCTTGTAAGAAGCTTCAATCTTTTAATTATAACAATTAAAAGCAAACACCTCGTCAAAAACTAATCAAAGGCTTCGGTCTTTTAATAATAACAATTTTGATGTGAACACACCAAGAACAAGGGGTTAATTTAAATGGTACAGAAATTAATTCTTAATTTCTTAAATAAGATCTCATGTTTGATTTTTGTGAATGAAAAAATGTAATTAAAAAAAACTAATTCTATTAAAAGTAATCAGTTAAGTTTTCTAACAAAAGATTGATCATCCATAAAAATAATAAATATTCTATATTAATAAGATGATTAAAAAAAAATCTAACATGAACACTTAACGTATACCATGTCCCAACATGCTTATAAGCTAAACCTGAAAATAAAGCCTTATTCAACCTAATTTATTTCCATTGCTCTTTCATTCAGATTCCCTCTTTCGCAGTAAAAGCTAAACTGGCTAAATTGTGTGCTGACAGTATTTCCTTTGCTCTTCTTAAAAGCTAAACTTAGGCACGCAGTATATCATTAATATATAGCAAACACTTCAAATTCAATATATTAATTTGTGTTGGAAGCAGTATATCGTTAATACACCAAACATTTCAAATTCGTCAATGTCATGTCATTTTTATAAGTAATATGCAACCAAACTCTTATTAGCAGTTAACAAGCCACTTCTTCATAATTATATATATTTTGAAGTGCCCATATAATTTTGGGGTCAGCCTTGTTTTGACCTCCAAAAAATCATCTTATGCATTTTCAAACGTGTACGCTCTAACTGAATGATACATGCCATTGATATTGCACAGACACATGCCTTTATTTGACTGATTCACTAGAGACATGTAGCAAGACCTCTTTTGTTTTGGAACAAAAATGTCTTTACCTTTTAGACATGTCATTGTGCAGTTGTGCCGATTTTTAAAATATATAATATATATTTTAACATATTAAAAGTATTTAAGAGTATTATGTAATGTCGCTTAACTTATGTATAAAAAAAATGTCGCTTAACTTAATTATGCATCAAAGACAAGATTGATTAATTTTATCCATACATTTAATAAAAAAATCTCTTTTGAAGTATTTAATTATTTGTGATAAGTTAAAAAATGATTTTTCCAACAATATCACTTTATTAATTTTTCGGTTACCATATTATTGATATCAAATTTTCATTAATTTTATCGATAATTAATTTTCATCAAAATATTTAATTGACTGCACTCTTAGTAGGATCTTTTAAGTATATTTTTTTTTCTATCTATTAAGTTCAAACATAATATCTTATGAACCAGTACTATATTAAGGATTCATATCTAGTTTGATATGGAACCAATGCTTTTTTGGTTGAGCTTTAATAGTTTTATAATGCAATTCATATTTTTCAATTTTGAATAATGCAAGTGTGATTTTATTTTGCAATCTATTTTGAAATGTTTATATTTTTAAGTAATATTCTATGAATAATTTTTTTAAAATATAATATTAGTGAACATATAGTTTAATAAACTTTTTATTCAAAATTTAATATTTTATTAATTATTTTTGAAAAAATGATTTTCATTTAATAAAAAAAACACCTTCTCAATTAAATAATTAAAGTTAAAAAAGTATAAAAAGATGTCTAATATATTATCATTAATATATTTATATTTTTTTAAAATATAAAATAAATATATTATTTATTAAAATTTAAATAAAATAAATACTATTAAAGAATTTTTAATATAATTTGTTAAAATTTGATTAAAGATAATACAACTTATGAATATTATACTATAATAAAAATTATATTAATTATCCACCGAAGATATTTTAAAATATTGATGAACATACTTTTTTACTATTTAATTCATTATTTTCCTACTTAAATAAAATTTTGGAAAATATTTTTTCACCTTTTTAAAGTTTGTATATTTTGAAAACAAAATAAAAAGTGAAAAAAATTAATAAATATAATGAGTAATATTGTTAAAAGAAAACCATATATACTTCAAAAAATATTTAGAAAGTAAGAGAATTATGATAAATATTAAGTCATAAGTTAATGTTGTGATTTCACAACCAGAATTAAAAAGTAAAAACATTACAAAAATTAAAATCAAAACAAAATTTCTTAAAGTGTTAAAATTAAAATCCTATTAGATATAAAAACTAAAAAGTTATTTAAGTTAAGCCTTAGGAAATGATACAGCTAAAAAAAGGTCACATGAGAAAATATTTGTCAATTTATATTTTATAGAATAAAATGAATAAGTGATGCAAAAGAGGCTAGAATCAGTTGCGGTTTAATATTGTGTAGTGTCGGCACCACGATAACTGTCGGTGGTACCACGGCAAATCTGAGGTGCTCAGCACTCACGTGACGTGGCCCCCATCCCAAGTAAGAAAACAGTCGGTGATCATATCAATATTTATATATAAATACTAAGAGTATTATTTAATAATATTCACATATTTATCATATCATTTATTTATGTATAAGAAATAAGCTTTCTTCTTCTTGGTACAGGAGATTACAAGAGATTAAAAACCACGGGAAAATCAAACCTTGGACTGAATTTTTCCAAGCTATTTACAAGTTAGTTGGCTTCTATTCTAACATGCTTGAAGTGAATATGTTGACTATACTGAATAAATACTACTTAGCATCTTCAATTGTTTGTAAGTATTAAGATCTATTTTCCTGTTCCTTTTGTTTCTATATTATAAATTATATATACTATTTAATTTAGAGAATGAAATTCTTATATATTCTCTTCAATCTCTTAATTCGAAATTGTTAATACTTTTTCTCTCTTTTATTGAAAGATATATTAAACACATATATAATTTCCCCAACTAATAAATAAGTATTTCTTACAATCATTTCAAATACATTTATTTTCTTAATCGTCCATCCTTTTCAATATAAAATAATATTACATTACCATTTTAATTATCATTATAAATTTAAAATATATTTATATATTTAAAAATATTTTATTAATTTATTTCGAATTTAATTATAATATAAATTTAAAAATAATATTATAATTATTTAAAAAATATTTTTCATGTGTAATGCACATACTAAAATATTAGTTAAAAAACAAATTTGAAACTTATAAATATTTTAAATTATGTTCCAGCCAACACCAAGCTCATTAGATGAATTTCAAAGTTAGACATTGTCTAGTCTATAGTTGTGTGTTGTCTTTTTCCAATGGTGGATGAATTTATTGTAAGAGAAAGTCATTATTTTAACGAGAGATGATATTAGGGATCAATGGACGATAATTTTGGCTCCATGTGTACATTTATCCATCTTATGGTGTGATTTTTGTGGCGGTGTTTGTTAGTTTGATCCATGGTAATTGTGGATTTGAGCTAATTAAGTACTGAAGCTAAAATTTGGGAGTGCCCACATCATCTTTAATATGAAGTTGAAGGTGAAGGCATTGTTGGCGAATGATATATCATATATAACAAATTGTAGATTAGATGTGAGAAAGACCATTTTTACTTGAGCTCCTGAAGTCATCAGTTAAATGCAGAGTGGGTTGACAAATCAAATTGAATAGAAGAAGATACAAGAGTGTGATCAGTTGACGTATATATCAAATTAACTGTGTTAAAACTTGCATGGATGTAATGTTTATGTGCTGTGACAAAACGAAATGCGTTAAACATTTTTTTTATTAACAAATGTTTGTTAGAAAGATAGTTTTGTTAGTAAAAGAAATTAAACTCATGATTTTTTTTTCTTTCTCTCTTAATCATCTAATCCATCTTGGGATCAAAATCACCTGTACCTTATGTTTCATTCTGTGTCTCATCCAATAAAATATTACCACACCATTTAATGATTACAACTCACTCACAACATATGATTAACAATATTTTCTTCTTTTCGTTATTCCCCATCTCAAATCTAAACCACACTCTTTCTTCCTCTTTGCTAAAATGCCGTTGAAAAACACTCCAAAACATCACCATGCAACTCCCATCACACCACCGTGCCTCATTGACAACAGCACTCTACTTTTTTTTTTCCTTCTCGGTGGCTGACATTAAGGTTGTCATTAAGGGATCAATGAGAATAATTTTGGGGGCGTTGGTTATCACTAAGCAATGAAGGTTTTCTCATGGGATAGGATGAAGGATTTTACCACGGTCAAGACTTGAGATGGAGAATAACAAAAAAAAAATAAAATATTGTTAAACATGGGTGAGCTGAAATCAATAGATGACTCACAACATTTTATTGGATGAAACAGAAAATGTGACACAAGGTGAGACTCATGATTTTGATCCCCAATCTTGTATCTTCAAGCGTGCTAATAATCAAAAAGCGCAAATGTGATGTTAATGCATATTTACATAACGATATGCGAGGATGTAATCTCAATAGTGACTGCAAATTAAAATGTTGAAGCGTGCAAATATAATTGTTGAGAACTTTAATGCAATGTTAAATGGATTCAAATAGTGTTTTCCTAATCAGTATTTTGTTACCTGGGGTAGGATTGTTATTGATTGGAGTGATGTTTCCAAACTTAAGTTGGCAGTGCTTTCAAACAGTTGTGTTATCAATGGTAGGATTTAGTAGTTTTAAAATAGTAGTACGTAGTTGATTTCCCCACCTGGTCACAAACTTTCATATTTTTTTTCCCAGGGAGATTAACCTTAATTAGGAGTAGTGCCGAAATATATATATATATATATATATAGATCACAATTTTTATAATTGCTTATAGGAAGATCGAATTCTCACAAGTGCCAAATGAATATTGTATTCTATTAATGTTTATTTATTGATAAATGTTAATTATTAATTTTTGTTAGAAAAAATTTGAATATGCGACTTATTTCTCTTTCTCTTCTCATTTAGTGATCAGATGAACCTTATATCTACTATTAATGTTTATTGGTGGAGTATTCACCAAATTTATTTTAAATTATAAATTATCAAGGGAAAGAAAGGAACATGAATATACTTAATAATTTAATTAATAAGCACCGTTGGTAATTAAAATATTGTAATTGTGGTAAATGATAAGAGAAGATAAAGTAATAAAGTATTAGAGAAAATTAAAGAAAAAATAATAGAAATTAAAATAACAATAGAAAATTAAGGTAATAAAGTATTAGAGAAAATGAAGCATTAAAGTAATTTTTCTTTGAAATCGTAGCATTAAAGTAAATTTTAAAACATCAACACCATAAAGTATTTGATTATGTTTAATATGGTTAAGCATTAATACCAATCTAAGAAATGCACAATTAACTTTATTTGAGTTATTGAGTGTGCTGAAGCTAGAAAAACATCTTCAACCATATACTTCTTATCCTTAAAAAAACCCACATACATCTTAAATAGTAGTAATAAATAGGGGGAAAATTAGAATTACGAAAATATTCAGTGTAAAACGGTACGGATTGACATGTAAGGATTTTGGGGGATAAAAAAAACATTTTCCTCTCACCTATATCATTAGAATTTTGATTATCTAACAATTTTGATTATTCGTACAAAATAGCAATTATGTAATAAATATAGTCAGATTCTTTATATAAGTAAACTAGTAAAGAAAGGGTCTATGTATGAAGAAAAATCCTTAAATCCTTTTATTTATTGGAAACTGAAAATCAAGCTTGAAAATGGATGTTCAACAAACCCTCTTACTCATATGGTTGTAGTTAGGTGCTCCTACTGGAAACCGTTGATGCACGTTACAGTAAAAAGTGAGCATTTTCTTAAGCAAGTTTAAATGGGTGGATATCAACCAAAATAAAAGATTGAATGGTGGATGAAGAAAATCATGTACAATTTACTAGTTTATAGAGGAGAGAATTCGTACCCTTAGATCTAAATGTTGTTGAAACACCCTTGCATTTGCCTGAAGCGATATATAAATTGGAACAAAAATGATAGAATATCCTATAAGGGCTTTATTGATTAATCGCCTCCTCAATTGGGTGGTTCAGCACGTGGTTTACCTGGTTGAGATTTGAGAGAGGTTTGGGTGGGATACTCAACACTCAATGAAACTCCAAGGTTGATGGCTTGATGCAAATTAAAATTGTAGAAAAAGAAAAAAGTACATGCAATATTATTTATATTCTAATTAAAATGAAATTTTGACCAACCCTTTTAAAAAAAACAACTTTTATTATTATTACTTTTCCTTTTATTATCATCATAAAAGATAGAATATCATTCTCATCTTTTGCTTTATGATATCTTGAAGTACTTGAGTGGAAATGACACTTACCTTGTCAAAACGACATCCATGTATAGTAAGTTTTGATAACGTTTGAGTGAAAAGGAAAGTGACCAAAATAATACGCTTGAGGCTAATGTCACACAACCCACCATGATCTTCTTGAATAAGACTTGGGTTTATTTGGAAGTTCAATTTCAATTGTGACTGGTAGGCTAAATAAAAAAAAAAGTTCATTTGAGACTGGAGAGTAGGTATACACAAAAATCCAAGTAAAAACTTCAAAGTGTTGGTTTACATTCCACATAATCTGGGGTATCTAAATTCTAAAGTGATCACCAACCCAACCTTTGAATAAAATTTAATTTCCTTCACTCCTAGCGCGGTTGGTGATCTTCTACATGTCAATTTTCATGGTGGCTTAGCTAGCTATTCACAGTTTATACCAACCATTGAGTGTTACGTTTTACAACCAACATGAAAAGTCCTCTTATATGGTACACATCATTTTTTTAGTATAAAAAAAATACGAGACTAATGTTGTTGTCATTTTTCAGCCATCTAAACTCTTGATGCCATTTTTGTCTCTTCCCACATAGATTGCAAAAATGAGATTTTAGTCATTTGACTATGGTTTGTTTGCTCGTCAAGTTGATACAACAGTTATAGCGACACACCGAGAAAAAAATGGAGAAAATTGAAGGCTAGAAATGAGTGTTATTTCCCCCTCCCCCCACCTCGGAAAAAGTCAAATTACACGTATAAAGAATTATAGATTTTAGTAGTATTCTTGGTCTCTAATTTATTTGAGTTGATTGAAAACAAATAAATCATTTAAAAAATTATAACGTGTACGTAAGCTAGAAATTAAGTTGCGAGCCATTAGTTTTTTGGAATGTCATAAAGCCCAACAAGTGCATCTGTTGCAGTCAGTATTCATTGGCCTCCCAAGAACAATAAATACGTCTTTAATTGGGTGTAAAACTTTTTTGGGGTCAAATTACAAATTAACTATTTCAACAATAAAAAAACATTTTTTTTTTCCATAAGTTATCGCATACTATACATAAATCACCACTCACTTGGTCCTTATGCATTTAGTGATACTGTAGGCATTTTTTAGCATGTTTATTTCAACTTAAATTTAGAAAAATAACTATATTTTTTTTCGAAACTCTCTCATAATGCTAGAAAAATTAATATGTGATTATTGTCATACTAAGCATGCCTTATTATTTATTAACTATTTTTCTTACTTGGTTAATGCTAAATACACCATTTTTTTATTTCATTTTCCTAATAAAAATCCTTTAAGCATTGAAAATAATCCATCCAAACGCATGCTGGTTGAGAGGCATGTAGATTTCTTTTGGTGAGCATTATGGGTTGATAAACAAAATTAGATAAAGGGTTTAATGAACTTATTTGTCAACAACACTTAAATTTATCTTTTTTTTTTCATTTTATTTAATCTTAACTCAATTCTCAAACCAAGACAAAAAAAATAAATGTAAAATAATAAAGCCCATGATTCAAATTGGTATTTTCTTTTCTAAGTACAGTCCCCTTATTAGAATAAATACTCATTACAGTTAAAATATCTTTATATCATCAATCAGGAAGTACATTCCAAAATTGATGTTTACTTTTTTGTATTTTGGAAAGTACTTTCTGACCTACAAAGATTTAAACATCATTTGAAAACATACAAAAATTAAACATCAATTTTGAAATGTACTTTTTGAAATATATAATTATAGGTTTTGGAAAATACTTTTTGAAATACAATTTTAATTTTTTATTCCAAAAAGTACTTTCCAAAATTTAATGAAAAAACATATTGCATTTGTTTCAAAATCCAAAAAAATGATCATTTGAGTAAAGTGATAGACAAAGAAATTATTTTAATGTGTCTATACTTCACCACTTAAACTTCTAACCAAATTATACAACATGTGCAAATCAGGTAGGGAAATTCAAAACTTGTAAACATTTTTCCTAGTTTGTAACAAGATAATAAAACTATCAAATAACTAAAACCAAGAAAGTGAGAAAGAAATGAATGTTTTATTGCCATGGACGTAAGTAAAACAAAGAGGAGTCTTATTTCAAACCTTATTCTTTCCTTCACATGACCGCACACTCCCTCTCTCCCCCCAACAATGCATTCCTTCCATGACAACAAAACATTTCTTATCTCTTTCATTAGAATTCTTCCTTTGTTTCATCCTATTTTTTACTTCCATGACAATAAAACATTCCTTTTTACTTCATGTTTTTGGTTTAGTTATCTAATATAATAGATTTATTATCTAGCTACAAACTAGGAAAAGTGTTTACAAGCTTTGAATTTTCATACATAATTTAAATGTGTGTAATTTGATTAGAGGTTCAGATGGTGAAGTATAAACATATTAGAATATTTTCTTTATCTGTCACTTTATTGAAATGACCATTTTTTTAAAAAAAATTTGAAACAAATACAACATGTTTTTTTTATTAAATTTTGAAAATTACTTTCCAAAAAATATTTGGCTTATGAAAAGTACTTTCTAGAATTCAAAATCAAAATTGTATTCTAAATAGTATTTTCCAAAACCTATAATTATGGGTTCTGAAAAAAATATATTTTAAAATGATATTTAAATTTTTGTATTTCAAAAAAAGAATAATTTTCATAACGTACTTTCTTGAATGACGATATATGAGTATTTTTTTGAAAAAAAGTGGAATGAATGTAGTAAATGTCATCTTCAAAACAAGGAGTTGATTTGTTTTGCCCAAGAATTCTCTTCATTTTGAGAGTATTCTCTTTAAAAAAATTTATCATCAATTTACCACCCGTCGGATCGCATCGAATAATAATTTTCATAAACTCAGTTTAATATTATTACAATAAGTAATGAAAATTAAGCAGAAGAAGAAGACGTTTGATAAAATGAACAAATTTCCTGCACAAATTACAACAATAATCTCAGTGATTTGACGAAGCAGAGAGCAAATTTTAGCAGCTAGAGAACAGCCAAAGGCATTGACCGGTCAAAGCTAGCCCGAATCTCCCTCTCCCTCCTCCTTGCAACCTTCTTCATCCCTTCCGCCACGTGTCCCGCAGCACCACCAACAAGCACCCTGGCAATCCCACCATACCCCAACGCCTCCGCGATCTGCAACGCACTCACACCCTTACTCGTCCTCGCCTCCACATCCACGCCCCTCTTCACCAGCACCTCCGCCACGTCCCCATGCCCCGCCTCCACCGCGCAATGCAGCGCCGTGTACCCCTCCTCATCCCTCGCGTCCACCTCAACCCCTCTCTCCAACAACAGCGCCCTCACCGCCTCCACGCGCCCCTTAAAACACGCCCTGTGCAACGCCGTCCACCCGTGCTGGTCCCTCCCGTCCACCGCCGCTCCTCCCTCAATCAGCCTCTTGATACTCCTCACCTCCCCTTTCCTCGCCGCCACACACAACCCATCCCCCAGCCTCAGCGCGTCGAACACGCTCGCCTTTCCTTTCTCCACAGCAACATCATACGCAGTCTCTCCCTTAAAATTCCTCACTTCCTTATTAGCTCCCTTATTCAACAAAAGCTTCACCATGCTCTCGTCCCCCACACCCGCCGCCACGTGCAGACACGTGTCACCGTCTCTTGAATCTCTAATGTCTGTCCTCCCCTCGTTCGCCAGTAACAGCCTCACGCAATCTCTCAAACCTTCTCTAACCGCAAGGTGCAACGCGGTGTAACCGTCTTTGGTCAACGAGTCAACTCTGGCTCCTTTCATCAACAGTAATCTTAATACCTCCACGTGTCCTTCTCTCGCCGATAGATGTATCGCTCCCAATGAAGAAGATTCCGTTCTCTCTGTGTTTGCCTTGTGAGCTAAGAGAAGCTCCACGATTAGTTCCTCTCCGGAGGAACACGCTGATTCTAACGCGGTCTCGCCGGAACGGTTTTTTGATTCCACGTCGGCGTTGAATTCGAGGAGGAGCTGCACGAGGTCGGGTCTTCTTTTAGAAATCGCCACGTGGAGGAGCGTGTCTCCGTTTTGATCAACGGAGTCAACGGCTTTCTTCCACGTGTGTTCACTGTGTTCCAGCACTTGTCTGATTTCATCGATGGACCCGTCGTGGACTAACTGTGCCAGGATCAACGAGCCGACGAAGATGATCTTGATGCCGCTGTCGATGAAGACTTGTTTCTTCTTCGTGGTGAACCAGTCGCTGGGAACGGATTCGAACATGGAGGAAGGTTCTTTCACGGTGGCGCCGGGAACCACCACGCTGTGGATGAGGAAGGAATCTTCGGACTGTGGAAATGAGTGTGGTAGAGTGGATCCTTGTGGAAGATTGTAGAGTATTTCTATTGTTACCGTGGCTAACGGAGATATGATTCCCGATTGTGGCTTCACCGTGTAACGCGTTTTGATCAACGGTTGAAGCCTGAATGCTACGGGCATGGTGTACATGACGTTGCGTAGGGTTATTTGGCCATGACATTTTTGGCCTGGCTCCATCCTTATTGTGACCGTGTTTGTTGGATCAACTTTTATCAGCCTGTCCATCTGATTGTTGAGAGTCAAGGTATTAAATATCCGTCGTGTTGCTGTTTTGTCAGGTTTTTTTTGTTGATATGATGACAAATTACAGACAAATGCGATTAATACAATCCTAATTGTGGTCGCAAACAGTTAAACAAACTTTGATATTAGGACCCAAATGACGATCGTGGACAAATGTTGCGGTTCAGATCATGGTCGCGGAGGATTGTTTTTGAAAAACCTTGAGTTGAGTTACTGGTACGTACTCTTTGTTGTTGTTGTTGTTGTTTCTCAGTTCTCTCAGTTTAGGGTTTTGAAGAAGAAGGGAATTATGTGGATGAATGGCCGTGTGCCTTTAAATTTTAAGGGAAGGGGTAATGGGAGAAACTATATGTGTGAGGGGCCGGCTTGGTTTACTAAGAAAATGCCAAGTGGTGCTGTAAAAAACAATGGTGACTTGTTCTATTCGGCGTCTCTAATGAACTACGAAGTAAAGCACGGTTGTGTAAGTTAAAAGGATGATAACCAATCTCTGTCTTCTTCCTGCGAGTTACTATCGTTGTAAAGGCCAATTTGTTGTTTAATGGTGCCTTTTGTCTTTAACTAATTAGGAATTGTGACGTTTGGTTATGGTATTGTACATGGATGCATGTTGCCCCAAGAATGAGTATAGATTTCTAATGCTGCTAAGATGCTTTTTTATTCTATTTTCTCTCCTTTGTTTTCTATGTAATTATGTACGTATTATGAGAAAGTCACGTTTGAAAATACGATTGTTTATGACAGGTAATGAGTTATCAGACAGTATTGTTTCTGTTACTTTATTATTAGGTTTGGTCGTTTGGGAAAACATTCTGGGGGTGATCAACAAGAAATGTAAATTTTATATATTAATCAATCTGAATGATCAAGGTACCGGTTTGGCGGCATATTCGATTACTTGGCCAACTAAGGTGACATGGTTTAATTATTAAATACTGTAATGTTGTTTTCTTCTTTCAGTGTTACTGGTTGGTTTTTGCCTTTTACTATAGTGGCCGAGCATGCAGCCCAAAATCTCACTCCTTGTTGCCATTTGCAATCACACCCTCGTTTATTTCAATTTTAAAATTAATATGGGCAGGTCAAATATTCACCCCTAAAAGTGTGTTAAGAGATAATTTTGTTATTTTGCAAATTAAAGGATCAATATCATAAGAAAATATGGACTTTAGTGTATTAAGAGATCCTTTTTTACACTTTTTTTTTTGTCTTAAAGAGATTACGAATGTTGATTCCAATTAATTAGATCAAAAATTATAATTATCGTTGATTTAAGAAAATTTTACACTAAAAAAATTATATTCAAATTCTCATATTAAATAAATAATTCCTTTACATGTAAATATAATAAAATCTTATATGACTGTACTGCGTCAATAATGTGAGTTCTTCTTTACACTGTTTTGTACATGCATGAATGCACACTTTGGGCAGTACATTATCCTACAAAATAATGTTTTTCCCTTCATCTTTTTGAATGGTTAGTTGGATAATTTTTTTGTGTCTTTCGAAAGCAAACGTTCATGACTCCCAAATTTCAACAACTTATAATGCGGGTAACAGGCAATTTAGCAAACTATATAATATGTTTTCTCAATCTCCGTGAAATGTTGAAAATTCAGACATTGGCTTAATAGAATAATAGTTTATCTATTGCCTTTCCTAAAACTTTTTTGGGTTTGTATTATTGGCTGATAAGATATAAAAGGTTATTCTCTCTCTGTCACCAACACAGTCGCTCTCTATATTTACTGGAAACTGCTGCATGCAAAATCCATTCATTGTTGTGAGAGTGATACTATATGTAGCTGTTTCGATTTGATTAGTAGTTTTTGTTTTGACGTATTGTATGGCATTGTGAGTTATGGTGAATGGCAAAAAAACGCTATAAGAAACAGATCATATCTTCTTGTCGAGGAAAATATTTGAAAAATAGAATATTCCTGGGATCTAATATATTATTGTCTTACCAACGAGCAAAACAATGGCCATAAAAGGACAATTGGAAAATGGATAAATCACTTATATTTCGTCCTTAAATATATCAGCACTGTGAGACCTTAATTCTAGAAATTAAGAAAATTAGCACAAAAAATCTTACAAAAAGTCAATCAATTACATTAGTCATTACATACAACATTAACTTAATTAAGTGATATTATATATATATATATATATATATATATATATATATATATATATATATATATATATATATATATTACTTATAAATAAAAATGATAAAATTATTAAGTTTAGAAACTTAAGTTGAACATCAAGGATCTTGTTTTAATAAGATGCGTAATTTATTATAAATTTGTTAATTTTATTTTCAATTTCTACCTATAAAAAATTAAAAAAACTTAAAGTTGAATAATTTGCAATTTTAAGACTGCCACCTAATCATCCAAACCAGCCATAATAAACAACTAATCTATTTATACTTGCAACTTTAAATAAAGACTTTATTTTACATTTTGGGATATTTTACTATGTAAATAAGGTGATACCACAACCACACTATAGGTGCTTCAATCAATGTTTGGCTATAAAGGCACATTACGTGTGCTTTTTTTTCCTAACACAAACTTAAATGAAACAACATAAATGAAGTTTCAGTACTGATGTAAATGCACCGCTTAGGAACCTTTTCTTACTAGATGTACTTGGACACCTTTTGGTACTTAAATAAATTCACTAAGTTTTTGTTAGATAAATTCAGTAAGCAAAAATTCTAACGGTTTCTTGCATCAACAAAGTTTGGCGGTAAATAAAAAAGGTTTGTTTTTTGTGCAACAATTATTAGTAGATCAAATTGATTTATTTTTTAAAATTTGAGAATTAAATGAAATCTTTTAAAAATTTAACACCAGATTAATTCATTTTAAGAACGTGAAGATTAAATTAATTTTTTAAAAAAATTAAATTAAAGCATTTAATATAATATAGGTCCAAATTACTAATTAAGCTTTTTTTAGGTGTCGCATCCAGTAGTTATCTGAAATTGCACAACGAATGTGAATTTTACGCGTCAAAAACAACTTCAAGTAAATTATTTTGATAAACTATTATTTTATTTTGGATTATTTTAGTTTAAAAGTCATGATCAGTGGCTTATAATAAAATCTCAAGAATAAAATGTGATTTCACTCTTTCTACGTTTTGAAAGGGGCCTCTTTCTTTGTTTCTCACAAGATGCATTACTAAAGTAAAAAGAACAGAGCAAAATTGTGACGAGTTCAACTTTCATCATCTAATAAAGGCGAACAAAATTACAAAGAAAAATTAAAAGGTATAATGTAATGTAAAGACCAATAAAAATTTACAATAACACAGCAAATCAGTTTTCTAACAAAAAGAAGTTACAATATTTACAATGTAGACATGAGAGTAACCAAAGATTCAAGGCCAAACGAGATCCACACACACCCTCGACTCTAATGGATTTTCCACCACTATATCTTCGGTTTTCTGGGTGTTCTTCTGCATGAAACCTTCATCTTTTAATGTTTTTTTCGCAGCAACAGCACAAGATGATGAGGTTATGGTAAAATTAGAAGAAGGGTATGCTGCTAAGAGAGCTTCAGCATCCCACTCGTGATTGTGAACGAGTTCTGAAAAGAGAAGCACGAGCGAAGCCATTGAAATTCAAGATCAAGAAGAATCTAGATTAGAGTTGTGTATGTAAAATATTGGTTGTAGGGGTGAGAAGAAAAATGTCAAAAGTTATATATAGAGGAACTAAGACAGGAGTTAAGTCAAATTAAAGAGGACACACACAGATTCATGTTGTTTGTGTTGGCCAGTTGTTTTGTTTGTGACACGGATTCATTCATAAACAGTGGCTCTGTTTGCCGCTGATTTCCTCTCTCTCTTCTTCTCGTACCTCCAGGTAAATCTTTTTGTTTTTGTTTTTACAATGATATTGTTATCAAATAATTAATTTTTATTAGAGATCTCATACATACATAAAATAAATATTCTTTTATATAATTTATTTTATAATTAAAATTTAAATCTTATATAATCGTTATTAGTTCGACATAAATCTTTTTTAGGTTACTTTATTTAATAGTATTTCTTTTATTTCTTTTTATAAAAATAAAGTTAGATAAACCTAGTTTACATGTACATAGATAATGTGATTTGATGGGAGAGAAAACAAAATTTTCAAATAAATATATACTATATATAGGTGTTTAATATTCATATATAATTACTCTTTTTATAAACACTAAATTTCATTATTTTTTTGAAATGGATAGTTTCATTAATCTAAATTTTATTTAATTAAAACTTTTCATGGAGTAGCAACATATTCCAACTTTTAATACCAAGAAAAAAATGTTCGATTTTTTTTCAAGAACGTAGTGTTAAATTCCTTAAAATTCATGTATAAAAGAACCACTGTTTTCTAAAATCTCTCTAAAAAGTATTTAATGTGTAATATAACTTTGAAATATAAAACTATATATTGTACTTGAGAACATTTGATTTATTTTAAATGATACATATATAAAAAAATTATAAAATTTAACAGTTAAATTATTACGGTTATGTTTTTTTTTAAAATATTAAATGAAATTAAAAAAAAATCAGAATAAATATTTTTTTTTTGTCGGTAACGGTGCAAGAGGTGAATAAAAGACGTATATTACAAATACGTTTTTTTATTCGATTATAATAACGCATTGTAGAAGTCGTCGTTTTATTGTTTATTTTATTTCTTAACATGTATTAATTTATTAAATAAATTATACTGACATTTATATTTTTTTCTTATATTATGCAGGACATTTTTCATTTTTCTATTCTTACATCAACTTCTTAATTACTTAAAAAAATACATTAATACTCCTTATACATTACACTGATTTTTCTTAATTATTTTAAAAAAATTATATCTTGTATCCTTATAAAAAGAACTTGTTGTTAACATTACAAAAGTAAGAAAATTATATGCAATGTTGATTAAGTTTGTAAATTATTTCAGCTAATTTTTAACTTTTTTTTATAAGTTAGAAAATTTTGTTTGAATATTTATTAAATAAGTTTTTTCTAAAATAATTTTTAATATTTTTGAAAATACTACTTGAAATAATACTTTTTAAAATATTAGTCTCTAATTTATAAATTTTTATATTTTATTATTTTTTACCCTTAAAATATTTATTTAATTTTCTTATTATATTTTTTAATATATCATTTTATATTTTTTAGTTATTAATTAATTTTTCAGCTTTTTAGTTATTTTTAACTAATTTTTATCAAATATAACCATAAATAATATAAAAAAATAAGAAAAAAATTATATTATATATAATAAATTTATTAACTTTTATAATAATTAAAATTATTCTTAAAAATAATTTATATAAAATAATTTTAGACTATCACATCATCATAAAACTCTTATTATAGAGCATGCTGCAAAAGTTATTAGAATGAAGATTGTTCGAATTTTAGAATGATCTCTGAAGTGTGAGGATCTCTAAATCGTTACGGCAAAAGAAGTCTAATAGTCGGCAACACTAAAACAACTCGCCTACAAATACAAACCAACGAAACCACTGATGGTTTTTTAGGGTTTTTGTGGGCAAAAAGTCAAGGCTTTATCCCTACACTAAGATATTTGCTTTATAGGTGCTGATCACCTAAGTGGGTTCTTGTTTTTGAGTGCTCTTCACTCTCTTCTCAACATTATGGGTTATGTGATTATTTTTTAGAGCTTTTTCAGATAGGAGATTATGAGTTTCTTGTAATTTATTAGGTTATAGATTAATTTTTCTCTTCATGTGTAGTTATAGAAATTTTACATATCATAAAAATTAAATATGAATTCTCTCGTTAAATAAATTATTTTTAATTATGTGAAGACAATAATTTATACTTTATACAGTTTAATTTCACGCTTATAATTATTTAAAAAAATGTTATGTTTCCACTGTGATTTAAAATATAAAGTCGAATCTTTACAAATACGATCATAGTAATTTAAAAATGTTCGTATAATTATAATTTCCCCCTAACAGCACCGTTTATGGGACACGTATTATTTTTTTAAAAGTTAAAAAATTGAACCTCAAGCACACCATTAGTTTTTAAGAAAAAAGAAATTGTGCTCTGGATCAGGCCTGGTTCAACAATGACCCATGAGGCTACTTAAAAGGCCAGCCAAAGTTCCAAGAGTTCTAAAGATATTTTTCAGTTTTTGGAGCTTAAACACGATAGGCATTTTTCTCACCCTCACTTTTTTCTATTATCACCCTCTATTTTATTTTTAAAAAAATTATGAATTTATTTTCTATCCTTAGGACTTGTTTAAGTAAGCTTATTTAAAAAGACTTCTACGAGAAAAATAAAATAAAAAATAAACATTTTCATTAGTTCAAATTAACTTATGCACAAATTAATTTATAAAAATTCTCTCATTTTTCAGAAAAAATTATACAAGAGAACCTCCATAGATTAATTTATGCATAAACTAGTTTTAATTTATGAAAAAATTCCTTTTTTTTTCTTCTTATTTTCTTCTCACACACATTTTAAACTCTTCTCGACTCTTATCCCTCTCATCACTTTTTGCCTCCCACACACTCCCTCTATTCTAACTTAATTTTCCAACCCGGTTCCGTTGCGGTTACATTGTGGTATTTCATGTGATTGAAAACCACATTGCAATCGTTGGCCGATGTGGTTGCAGACAAAACAGCAATATTAAGGTTGCGGATCACTATTTAAAATCATGCTGTCATGTCATACTAATAATACTGATAATTTAAATTTTTATTTCTTTACGAATATATACAATCAAACATAACCAAAGCAGTGGGGTTACAAACCAACCAAACCGCAGACTATTAGCAACCAGAAACACGCACAAATATAGATTAAAATTCACAAGAAAGAAATAAGAAAAGGCTCAACCATCACTACTATGCTCCCATACACCTGCAACCGACAAGGAGGAAAATAAATCAGAACATATGCTAGCAAACGTTAGTCACTATTTTAAAAGAAATCCTAATTGGTGTGTCTTATATTTCATTCTTTTTCTATCACATCATTTGATTTATTACATTTGCCCCCTTTCTTTTTATCTTTATTTTTCCTTTACTTTTTACGTCTCAATTTTTTTCTCTTTCTTTCACTTCTTATGTGTCAATTAATTAGAATGCAGTGTACACTTATCATTGTCCATTTTAAATTTGAAGATACATGCAGGAGCAGAAAGCGATGATCATAATGCTCTCCAATTATAGAAAATAAAATTTCACGAATAATCCCATGATTATAAAATCTTAAGTCACCCCAAAAATGATAATAAAATAAGATCTCAACACACATGGTGCTATTGTGTGACTTGTGTCAAAAGGTATAATTTGCTACTGTTAACTCAAAAATCATAGATGAAAATAAGATCATAAATTTCCTAACTCATTATCATCCATGTGTGTAAAGATCAATGTTGAATTAAAATCTATGACGAAAAATAATGTTGAATTAAAATCGTAGAGAATTTTGATAAGGCATAATAGAACAAGATAAAACAATTTAAAGTTCACCTTATCTTATAACACAGATCATCTAATCACTATCACTGCCACTGCTACTGTCATGGCCATCCTCATGGCCATGTTCACGCTTCTTTTTCTCCTTCTTCTTCTTCTCGCCCTCGCCATGAATTTTGTCCTTGATCTTGTCTGCGAAACCCTCTTTGTGTTCTTCCCCATGTTGCTCCCCTTTGTGTTCTCCACCATGGTGTTCACCCTTGTGCTCCTCCTCTTTCTTGTGCCCTCCCACATGAAGGGTTTCCTCAATCTTGTGAATGATCCCTGACATTGTCTCTGTTTTTTTCTCTCTTTCACTTAGCTAATTCTCTCTTGTTTTTGTTTTTGGTATGGTATATACTATTGAATGGTATTTTATAGGCACAAAAGTGAGGGATAAAGCGGAAGCGTTGTTAATTTGTTAGAGAAAAAAAATGTTATCCACCACTTGTGATGAAATTATGGGAACGACCATGAGCATGTTCTTTACGAGTGGGTGTAGTCGTTTATACTAATTTTGTTTTAAAAAAATATACAAATCTGAAAATCACAAATATTAAATATTTGTAACAATTATAAAGTTATACTATAATTAAATTGATCACAAGTAAAAAAAATTAAGTTTATCAACATTTTTTGGTGGAAATGATCAAAGGTTTTAAAAAATAATTTGCGGACCATAATTTCAATCATAATATCATTGTTTTTGGAATCACGGTGATCATAATTATAGTCACATCAATTGCGATATGTTGGAACTTGGAATAACAATGTAATCACAATAGAATTTTTTTTTTCTGCTGATCTAACCACAATAGATACCATGTAATACTACTAATACGCATTGATAATTTAATCTTTTATTTCTTTAAGGATAATATACAATCCAGCATAACCAAAGCAGAGGGGTTACAAACCAACGAAACCACAGACTAATAGCACTCGAATTAGCAACCAGATACACGCACTATTTCTCTCGCTCATAAATATAAATGACAAGTAGGAAAAAAAGAGAAAGACACAGCCCTCACTACTATGGTCCCATACACCTGCATCAGACAAGGAGGAAAAAAAAAAATTAGAACATATGCTAGCAAACGTTAGTCATTATTTATTTAGAAAAAAAATCCTAATTTTATATACTTCTTTCTTATATTTCAATTTTCATGTTTTTCTAATCTTTTTTCCATCACAATTTTTTTATCATCTTTCTTTACCTTTTACTTCTTCCTCATTTCGTCTTTTTTTTCTTTTCTTTTTTCTTATCTCTCAAAAATGCAGTATACACTTAACATTATCCATTTTAATATAGAAGATATACATGCAGGAGCAGAAATTGATGAATTATATATATATATATAGAAAAGAAAGTTTGACGAATATTCCATGAATATAAAATCTTCAGTCGGTTATATTAGGCTAAAAATGAGATCTCAACGAGCAGGGGTGCCATTGTGCCAAAATGCATAATTTGATTTGTTAGCTCAAGTGTGATAGAAGAAAATAAGATCATAAATTTCGTGATTCATCACCCATGTTGTAATAGAAAAATGTGGAGAATTTGGATAGAGCATAACATAACAATGCAAAACAAAAGTATACCTTATAAGATATATAGGTGATGCAGCAGTGGGAGATAATCTAATCACTGTCACTGCTGCTGCTGCTGTCATGGCCATGTTCATGCTTCTTCTTCTCCTTCTTCTTCTTCTTCTTCTCGCCCTCGGCGGTGGCGCCACCCTCCTCGCCGTGGATCTTGTCCTTGATCTTGTCTAGGAACCCCTCTTTGTGCTCTTCTCCTCCATGGTGCTCCGGCTTGTGCTCACCAACATGATGCTCTCCTTTGTATTCAGTACTGTGTTCACCATGATGCTCCCCTTTGTATTCTCCACCATGGTGCTGCTCACCCTTGTGCTCCTCCTCCTTCTTGTGGCCTCCCACATGAAGGGTCTCCTCAATCTTGTGAATGATCCCTGACATTGTCTTTGACTTTTCTTCTCTCTTTCACTTGGCTTGTTTTGTTTTTGGTATGATCTGACCCCAAGGGATGAATGGTATTTATAGGGAGAGAAGCTAGGTATAAAGTGGAAACATTAATGGATTTGTTACGAATTAAATAAAAATAGTGTAAATAACTAAATTCTTCTCATAATTTGTCACATTTTTTTTTATTAAATTTATATTTTTTTATCTTTTTATAATTAGTTTTTTAATGCATCACATACTTTTAGAGGGGACAAATTTAAGTATTTATCCAGATGAAATTATGGGAATCACCATGGGCGTGTTCTTTGCGTGTAATCATTTATAATTATTTTGCTTCCAGAATATATCCAATCTGATGCATGATGATACGATTTTCCTTTTTAAATATTTCTTGTAACAATTATAATAATGTTATATTATTTAAAGATTTGAAATTTCATTGACATTTTTGTCATTCAAGTGTTTTATAAAATAAAATAAAAATGATTATTTTTTGACATTTTTAATTCATCAACATTTATTGGTGCAAATGATCAAAGTTTTAAAAAGATTTGTGACTGTTATTTTAATTGTAACGTTAAGATTTCTGGAGTGACCAAACCATGATTGTAATGGTGATTATATTAATTACATTTATCTATAATGTATATATTTTTTTGCTTGGTAACGAATTGAGAGGTACCAAATTAAAGTATGAATAATCAATTAATTAGACAATGACCTAGGTGAGGCTTTAAGCTTAAAGGCAAACAGGTGTCGAGTGGTTAAGGCGCAAGCAATTGAGTCGTTAAAATTTGAGCATTTGGAACCTAATTGTAGCTTTTCCTGTGTATTACGGAACCTATTGAGAGAATGAGACAATGCTTACGAATTGCAAAGACAAAGAGAGAATCTTTTAAGTTGGGATATGGCCATGTATTATGCAAATCATGACAATGTCTGTCCAAATTGTTAGGTCCCTTTAATCAGATAAGAAATGCATTTTATAAAGTTAATTATCCTGTATTATAGATTACTACTTTGGGATATAGTTCATTTCCATTTCATATTTTCTTCCCTTATTTCAAAACTAAAGGAGAAGTAGAAATTCTATGATAGATATTAGCCAACTCTAGAGAAAAAGAATAAGTCATGGGAAGAAGGTATGAGGACATAATCATGTCCAAATCCATCACATGCTTTCTCTCCTTTACTTTTTAGTCTCTCTTATTTTAAAATAAAAAAATTAATTAGGAAGGAGGGTAAAAGAGTAAAGAACAAATAAAGAAAGAAAAATGATGGTATTATTTTGAAAAATATTCTAAAGCAGAATGAATGAAATAGGGTAGCGTGGAATGAGGGGGAAGATGACCGACTGACCGACCATTATGGGCCACAAATAAAAAATCCAAAAGAGGATAAGAAGGGCCCATTGAAAACTAAATAGGGCCCACTTTCCGTATCTGAGGAAATTAAAGCAGGAAAGAACGTTATTCTTGAACGCTTTTCTTTTTGTTACCGACCTGAATTTAAAAGATGATCGTTGAATTAAATGAAGATGGAAGAAGTAAGAACCACTTGTTTATTTTTGAAAAGAAAAAAAACATGTCAAAGTATTTTAATAAACTAGTATATAGTAATCTCGTTATTTAATAACAATTTTGTTAGCATTTTTTCAAATGCTCTAAACACACCTACTAAGAGTAAAGACCACTCATTAAGGAATCACTTGTCAATTTTATTTAATGGAATTATAGATACTCGCTATTAAAAATAATAGCTAATAAAAAAATAAAATATTTCATAACTTGATTATCTTCACATGCCTGCAGCGCATCGTTTGATAACTTTCTTAAATGAGGACTCATCCTTTGTTTCATTCATATCATGACACGTGGATGGTCTTAAACTTGCCGACAGCCTCACTGACCGTACAAGAAAAACTTTTTTTTCTTTCTTTTTTTGTTACACAAAGTGACAAGAAAAATTTAACAATTGGTGTATGTATATTTCCTAGCTTTACTCTTAAGTCAAAAACTTTAACTGGTTATGTTTAGTGGAAACTCCTATCTTCTTTTTTCATTTCCAATGCAAGAGGATCGAATATGATATTATTAAGATCACGTAGCAAGAGGATCGAATCTGATATTATTAAGATCAATAACTTGTTAGTAGTGTATGTACATTTTTTTTTTAAATAAATTTTTTAAAGTAAATCATACCCAACTGTCATGGCGGTATCGGATATTTTATTTTATGAGAGCCAAAAATGTCAAATATTACTGAAAAAGTATTATAGAAGAACTTGACTGAGTATAAGGGAAATAAATCATTAAATTTTGAAATGAATGTCAAGCTGACAAATTAGTTGTTTTTAAAACAAGAAGAAGTTCATTATTTGCTGAGAAATTTTTGGACATTTATGTCATCTCCATTGAAATTTTTGGACATTTATGTCATCTCCATTGAAATTTTTATTGGCTAATACTCCTCTTTCTAGGAGTACATAGCTTAGAAGTTGTGCAAGACCATTATTTATTGGCATGAATATGAAATGTGATATCAAAAAACCGAATGATGTATTTTTGTTACATAAGAAATCAACCATAATATAGTGTTTTAAGCCCCACAGCAGCAAGATAAAAAGCTAAATTGATTGGATGAGGAAATTGATTACAAAATTAACAATATTTGATTAGATAGCTAGCTAACTTATTGACTCCGCAAAACTAGTTCAGATCTTATTAAATTAGCATGGTGATACTTATTTCATTTTCATCCGCTATAGGAGTTTATTAAACCGAAACAGTTGAAGCAAGAAATGCAATCAAACAAGGCACAACTATTTATACATGTATTTTCAGTGTCTTCTCTATATATTGCTTTGTACACTAACCAGTTCCCATTATACCAAAGTCAGTTATGGGGCAAAGGCTACATACATTAAACCTATATACTAGAAAATCTAATAAGGGTGAATAAAAAGTTATTTAGCATCAACAGTGTTAGGATCATCTACTACACGGATAGGAACAATTGGTATTGAATCCCACCATTCCCTTAACCGTCTATTCCCTGTTCCACTTCCAGAGGACTTTCCTAATGTCATAGTGAAGCTTTGGAGAATGAGAGCCATAAGGAAGAATTTGAATGGAATTACTGCCAATAAGATTGCCAATCCACTCATTGCCACCATCACTAAATTTGCATGCTGCCACGGGAACAATAATGACTTGTATTTATTAGTAAATAAAAGCAACCATAAATTGTAACACACAGCATTATAGGATAGAAGGAGCAAAAAAACAAAACTATCAATTGCGATGCAGAAATGAAGAAGCATAACATATATGAAGACTAGAAGAAGAAAAAACTCATAGTTATCACATTCAACTAAAATCTAATTCCAGCCTAGAAGAATTAGAACAATCTCATAACTAAACAAAAGAACAGAAGTTTTATTGATATGGTCTCTGGATGTTACATTTTCTCCCCACTCTTGATCTCAAGTCTTATAGTAGAACTCACATAAAGTTCACCTAATAATGGAAAATGTGTTGGAATGAGTGTGTCAAATGGTATCTTGCTAAGTGCATTATTCATTTCTATACACCTGTATCTAAAAGTATATAGTTTTTTAATGGAAGCAGAAGCAAATAAAAGTAAATTTAATACCGCTGGTCCCTTTGTCTTTTAGGCAATATTCATTTTGTGAAGAAATCATAATTACAAAAAAAAAATTGGCCTATTTATTTTAAATCACATTCTCTATTACAGGTAATATATCTGTGACTGCTGCTGTTACACCCCTGAAGGCTTTCATATACATCACTGGCACAAGGTACAACATGTGCTGTTATATCAAATTCAAGGGTGAAGGATGACTGATCAATGAAATATGACTCCATTCTAAAACAAGCACTTATTATTTGTTAGAATCAATCTTCACTGACATCATGATAACTGCTGAAAAAAAAATCTTACAAGTACCTTATCAGCCTTTGAAATAAGTATTGACCATATCTTTAGCATTGCTATGTTTGCTATCTGCATCATGTCATGAACAGTATACAATCCATGCTGGGCTGAGACAATGCTCTCCATCGTAGATTGATCAGAAGCCATACTGGATCTACTGATTACTATCTCGTTACTTTTATCATGAATATTTTTCTGTCTTGCATCAAGCATCTTTATTATTGCCCAAATCAAGAAAACTGCAAATGTCTTGCCAACCCATTCCCTGCGTTATCCACGTGATGTTTACATACATTTTAGCAAAACTCACTCATGGTCATGGAAAAAATTTATGAGTCTAACACAATTTGACCATTAAAACGAGTAAAGAAATGAGAACTTACATATAGGTGATCATCAAGGATGCAGCAAGAACAGCAAGAGTAATTATTGGCCTTTCCCATGTGAAGATTTCTTGAAACCAAGGGACTGCATTTTTAAGTGGCTTCAGTAGTTCCTATACAATGACAAATTAGCAAACTATGATTAAGTCTCAACTTCAAACATGCCAATGACGCCATGCTTTCTTTCCATTTTAGGGCAATCCTGGAATCTTGTTCTCAATTGAAGTGTTAATTGAAAAACATCTTAAGGCACTTTAGCATACCATGACCTACAATTATTTGTCATGTAGACCATGAACTTCCCATTCTCCAAAGTATAAAAGAAATTTATAGAAAGGCATAAAATATACTTTTCGCTTCAAAGAAACAACCCCATCTTGCACCATCATGTGCTACTCCTTACTAGAGTTCAGCAATGAGGATACTTATAAGCTTTGTTATGGTTAAACCCTTACCGTTATAACCAAAACACTGTCAGTGACTCCTTCCTCCTTTAATTCATCAGTGGTAGCTTTAGCAATGAGAATTTCCTTTTCTTCCTCCCTAGATTGTTTGATAGCAGCCTCCAATGAGGGACTATCGTCTACAACATTAACACTTCCATCTGCTTGACTTGCCTCATCTATTATTATATCAGAATCTACACTTTTGGAAATGTTCATACTCCTAAGGATAGAACTTGCACTACATGACTGTCCATTATTGCCCTTTTTGAGGCTATCCGCGAGCTCTTCTAGCACATAATCTCCCTTTGGTATCTCGTTGTATAAGGAAAATATTAAGAATTTTGTTGGGACAGGAGGTGATATTCTTAGCATTTCTCTTGCTGCATGCAGCCTTACGATTCCCAAGATTGTCCTTGAATGCAGCTCCCATGTTTGTATTAGACAATTTATCTGGTTCTTCGATAAAAATTGGTGGAGAAACATTATTTCCCTTACTAGTGCAAGCCAATGATCACGTCTCGTGGAACTCGTAAGCTCTGGAAACTCCAGTACAACTGTCTCCGATCTAGAAAATTGAGAAGAAATATTTACTCATTGATATTAATGACAGAAGTGGGAAAAAAAACCCTTAAAGACAGAAGTGATCAGATTATATATATTTCTATATTTGATATTACATTGAGATGGTACTAGCAAACTTAATCAGAACCGATATATGATTATGTCAAAGCCATAAAAAATAACAAATAACACTCAAAATATTAGAGAGCAACATATTGATTTCTCCCATTCATAAGCTTTTCGGTCAGACCTGACCATTTTGATACACATCGGATGTAGAATTCCGCAAATTCTATGATTTTTCAGGAATCGTGTTCATTTAAAAGATTGCAGTGGTAAGTCTGAGGTTTGAGCTTCACCAAAAACTTAAAAGGGGTTACCTTGATGAAATCTTAGAAGCCTAGTGCTTCTGTAAATATACAAGCATGCACATATACTTTATGAAGATTAAATCCCTACTGGATATTTCAATGGGCATTTTTAACATACATAACCCCAGAGTAGGTATTGATGATAATAAAAGCTGTTATGCTACTGTCCTTACAAATCAGTTGAATCATAGATTATGGCTTTGTCATAAAGTTGAGCTCCCCATGGACCTGTGGCAGCAGGTTTAACACTCTGCTCAACATTCTTGGAGAGGTCTATTTTGAGAGCATCTTCATACCTTATTACTCCGGAAGCCTCAAAGTAAAGAGAGTAATTGGTCAGTGTAAGCCTACCTGGCAATTAAAAGCAAAGCAACATTTACATTTTTATAAGAGAAAACTAATTTTATAGATTCTAATGCATTGATAAAATTAACGATCAGAGAGACGAAGCGGCTGACCAGGCCAACTTGTTGTTCCAATGTGCCGAACTACTCTCTGTGTGCTGGCTGTTCCATCTACATGTAATATATATTCATCCTCAGCCAGTTCAACCCCATTTGGTGTTGCATGTTTCTGCAAATGTCGTATGCACCTATGGAATCATAAATTAAAAAATAAAGGATATTAAGAAATTGGACTCCATCTATTGCATATGAATTTTTATTTATACTAACAGGCATGTTCTGGTTATAGTATTATAGTATTAATTAAAGTCAACCCCATCCAAGAGGCTGAAAGTAGTTCCTACTTTTTCTAAATGTCAAATTTCTTGGAAGGAATCCTACCCTTTAATAGACTACAAACTTTAATTTATTGTTTCATCCACCATAGAATCATTAGGAAGTTCTATGAGTTCAGAGTTTTATATTATCCACAAAAGCCAAGTGGTTATAATCAACAATTCAACATTAGCATAACCATTACAGTGGCATGTGTTGTTTAGTTCATCTACTAGCCAGGGAAAGAGATAAAAACAGATCTATTCCTCTCCATGGAAATTGCCCTTTAGCCAATGTTATAATTTAATGCATCTATTATTCCAGAAAAAATAAAATCTTCCCATTTTTTCTAATGAAACCAATCCCCACTCACAATATTCTCTTTTAGTATAAGGAAATAGAGGCAATCACAACATGTCAAGAATCCACACTATAGATAAGCTTTAAACGTTTAAGTAAAGGCACATCATTTGTTTTATATATATAATTGGCCGGCTCAACAAAGAGCCTGAAGGGGCTTAAAGCAAGGATAATGCATAGGCTAACTATACCTTGCGAAATTGAAATTTTATCCGGAAATTGAAGGAGGTAAGGATCAAATTCTTAAACGTCCAAAAATCAATTCTCTCAAAAGCTTAAATTGTCAGGTAAAGACACCAGATTGGTTTTATAAATCTTAACAATATTAAACAGTTCCCCAATCAAAATTATGTTATTATCTCTCTTTTATATCTTTTATTCTACCAAAAAAACTAATGTGTAGATTCTAATGCTTTGTTGACCTTCTAGATCTCCATACAACTTGGATAATTCATTCTGCATATATTATATGTTCAACTATCAAATAATCCAAGATAGTCATCATATTCTAAATCAGAGATATTGTTAAACAATAAACAGCATTCCAACGAAGCCTAAAATAGGAGGATTTTCCTAGCTATTATACTTATGAACTCCAAATGCATGCAAATAGACCAGGAAAAAATCTTTCATCAGATGAATGCATTACTTGTCCATTTCTTTTAAGAACATGTCGTATGCTGGAAAATGTAGTCGGTTGCCTGTTGGTGCTGTCAGAGATTCAAAAGTAAACCTTCCATTTGATACATCTGCAACTAAAGGTACTAATGATCCCAACCATACAAATGCATCTTCTCCAACATTGGGCTCATTATTAACCTGGCAGGACAGTTTATGAATTATATGATTAGAAAAGAAAATGCACAAAGTAAGTGTGACCAGCTACAATTGAAAATATCTACACCTAAAACCATAAAAATTTTGTGTACTTCTATCAAACTGGCTTGGTTCAAATGGAAGTCAAGAGATTGAATTGGTCTTTGAACCAAGTCTTGTTTGATAGACTTGCAAAAGGCTGGAAGTCAAACTTTTATGATAAGTTAAAACTAAAAATAAAAGGATCAGCTTAAACACATCATTTGTATTCTGTAATATCATAACAAAATAAGGGGAAAAGATGCTCTAACAAGGAGGGGCATGATGTCTGAATAAAAAAGAGGGATATCATCCAGTTCTTGAGTGGTATTCAAAGTTATCTTCCTTTCTTCTTTCTCCTTTGCTACAGTCTCCTGCAAACCTCAGAAGCCTCATCTGATTAATAACAGCAGTAGACACAAAAACAATAAGCTTTAGATCAAAATCTTATTTAGATGTGGAAGGTGATAATGCTGAAGTTCAGATTAAACAGGAACAGATCTTAGGCTAATGTTCAATGACCAATAATTTCAAGCCATGCATAGCCAACTTCATCAGTTCCTAAATGTAATCTCACTCTTGTCAACAGAATTTGTTAAGCAGAAATAGGTTCTTAAACTGAGCCAATTCAACTAAACATCATTACTTAAAAATCTGAAGAATAAAACCATGGTCAATCACTGCAAAAGAATCTCGGTTCCTAATAGATTCATCAAATATCTCAAATACATTGTTGGCAATGCTTTGGTCTTGGTAACTAAAATTACCAGCTATTATCAAAATGAAATGCCAATTCTTATTTTGATTGGAGTTGGTAACATGATATTAGATTATATCTAACTTCATTTTTGTCCCAAAAATATAAAGTGTGTTCGTCAGAGAGAGAAATAATATGCACACCATTGGTTCTTCATCGTAGTAGCTAGGTCTCTCCCAAGCAAGCATCATGTCATATGTCAACCTGCTAAATGAGCTATCATTGATGTTTCCCTCTATGTTGTGGCACATTTCATTCACACCCTTCCCACTGCAAAATTCAACTAATTTTCTGCAATAGTTTCCCATTTCAGGGTTCCATCCTCCTTCAAAATCTTCCACCAATTTCTCTACTGAAGTGTCCAGTTTCCTAAGTAACAAAAATAAGCAAAGGCAAAGTAAATTTAATAGTTAACTACCATGTTTGCATTTCATGATCTAGTTCCTATAAACATATATATGCATAGGCATAATACCACAAGATTAGAACATGAAATTGACTCCATTTTCTATAGGTTTTTCCAGGCTCTAGGAAAGCAACTACACCAACATGGATAAAATTAAAAGTAACAAATTAAAATACAAAAGCTACTTTCTCCAAAGAAAATAACACTATATACATGTGTTATAATTTTATAATTCTAACATCCTTGCATAATAAGATTATTGTTATCATTTATTATTATCAGAAAATGGCTATAAGAGTGGAAAGAGAGATTACTGTGAACATCTCTTGATGACATCCTCGGCAATGGAAGACAGATACTTGAGTTTCATCGCCATAATAACCGTACGTACGGTCTGGTTTCTTCCTCTATGGTTCTCTCTCTGTTTTGGTGAGTAAAATAAAATACTAAATACTGATTAAAATGCAATGGGGCACCGAAAATCGAAAGGGTTTGGTCTAATAGTAATAGATGAGAGGGTGATACGTGGGAAGGTTCATTAGTCGCCACGTCGTAATGGCCATGCAACGCATGCATGCAACACTTGGTTCTCCTCTCTATCCGTCTTCATTCCCCATAGCGGTTCGAGCCTGTTTTCTTTCGCTAGAATTATCCGGTACCAAATAGAAATTCTTATATGTTCTTTATTTTAATCTGCATTTAAGCTTGATATACTATATTGTAAAAATTTAACTGAAATTGAAAGTCGGATAAATAAAATTTATATTTTTCATCCTTATAAAATATTTTTTTATGCAAAAAAAATTATTCATTATTTATCCTTGTAAAATGGAAATGCTTGATTTTTTTTTTGCCTGAAATTAGGTTTGAACGAACCTACGTGTTATTTTTTAGTTTAAATTTTATAATATAATTTTTAGGACTAAAAACTGTCATAAATTAAAAAGAAAATCAAACCACCAAATTCCACCATCAAACCAAACTTAGGCCAGAGTAAAAAGTTAACACATTATAATTTTAGAAAAATAAAGAATATATAATTTTTTTTATAGAGATTAAATCCAAATTTTACTAATTTTAGATATTAAGGGAAAAAAATCATATTTTAACAAAAAAAAGTTGATATATTTTATATTTCATTTTTAAAGTGGATCTAATTCAATTCAAATTGAGCTTACGTATATAAATATTTTTTATTTGTATTATATTAACTTTGTACTTGTGCTTAAATATTTGGAGATTAGTTATACAATATGATAGAGAAATTAGTGAAAATATCATGTCACACATATGATATAAGTAAAATGACTTAAATGAAAGAAGAAATCGGATTTAAAAGTTATTTATTGTTGCCTGAAAATAAAAAGTTTGTCGGCTACACCTTTAAAAATAAATAAAAATCTCATATTAACTTATTTAATTCTTTTAATTTTGAATCAAAAAATAATAGCACTCTTCTTTGGTCCTATAAATATGAATATGTCTCTTTGAGTTTGTAACTATTTTGGCATTTTTATCAAATAACAATCCCTTGAATTCAATCCAAAAAGTAGAGCAAGATTTTTAAAGAAAATCGCCATCGGAATCGATAAGTCGTCTTCACCAATAGTCGTTGCTAATACAATATATCTATATTTGTTCACTCTTATTCAATTAGGTTTTTTTGTTATAACCTCTCTCTTTAAAGTTGATTTATAGTCATTGTTTTATTTTAAAATATATAAATGTAAACTCGAAAATATGAATTTGATCATTTGAAACAAAAAAAAAAAAGGAAACACATTGAAGCTTTAATTGAATCACAAAAAGGGACTATAGATAAATTTATCATAACAAGCAAGAAAAGTAAATTTGAAAATATAGGTAATTGTTCATTGAATGAACATGTAAACAATGCAGACTTAGATGAAAATAAAAATAGAGAATAAATATTAGTTAATGAACAAGACTACATTGATTCACATACTCATAATGAATTAGAAAAATCCACTACTAAAAATATATAGGATCCAAGTCATTGGAGAAATATTGATACAAGTTTGAGAGATTTATTAGTAGAAAAATGCCCTATTAGAATTACTGATATAGATTTTCTTAAGATTGAATTATCAAGACACTTTTCTTCATCACTTTACATTTTAAAGTTACCTAATGGAGAAAAACATGAAAGAAGATGGTTGATTTATTCTCAAGACTTAGATAAAGTATTTTGTTTTTATTGTAAATTGTTTGATATTATTCCTAGTACAAGTAAATTAGTTAGTGAAGGTAGTAGGGATTGGAGAAATATTAGTTCTAAGTTAAAGAGTCATGAGATAAGTAATGAGCATATTGTTAACATGAGTTCATGGATTGATTTAGAAACGTGATTGCTAAAAAATAAAACAATTAACAAGCATATTCAAGAACAAATAAATAGAAATAGAGAACATTGGAGAAATGTATTATTTAGAATTATTGTCGTTGTTAAAATACTTGGAAAAAATAACA